>NC_091685.1:118432954-118735984 GCF_041296265.1 Equus caballus | reverse complement strand
TCTGGGATTATAGTAAAGCAGAGAGGATTTAGACATTCAGTTTCTATAGCAACTCAATATAAAAGTAATATTTTGTCATGATTATTTAATATATAATAAAATAGAAAAAATACAGCTTCTCTTGGTATAAATGTTCGTCATCTTTGCATATTAAATTATTTTATTCTTCAACCTGCATCCTTTATCAGGAACTATAAAAAATACAAGCTGCAGAGACTTAGGACTTATATTTAACATTTTAAAATTATCCAGCATCTGAAAGTCAGAAGTGATTTCAGGAGCACCTGTTTAACTTACCTTTACTCCATCTGGTTTCTTCAACAAACTCTTGGCTGCTGCAAAGTGAGAGTAAAATCAGTTTAGTGAGTTATCCACAGAAACCCACAGCCAGGCAACAAAACAAGGGCATTGTTTCCTTCTACCACCTTTACTGAGTTATGGCCAACATACGCCAAGTTATCAAGGTCACACTGATGAGCGCGAGCTTACAGGACATTGAAACACAGTATCACTTTTCTTGGTTTTGCCACATCAAATTTAGAACTAAATACTTATTTAGTTCATTGCATATAATTGAACACTTTGCAAATTATGTTACTGGACTTTATTTCACTGTTGGTTGCGAAAAGGATACTGGAACTTTAACTGGACTATGCTTTTGTAATCCAGAAAGTTGATTTCAGTCTTCAGACATCAGCTTACAGATCGTATTACATGTTCATTCACACCACAAGTAGGGTGACCATGTCAGTTCTGCCACGTAAGCCCTCTTTCTAGAGGTTTAAAACTCATTTGTGAAAATTTGCCCTGGCTAAATAACATCTTTTTAAAAAATATATATTTGAAATTAGATTTCATTTTCATAAAAAATATTAACTATATTGAAAATGAAATGGTATATTATTGACCCAGAGCAAATTTTTCAAATGCTTAGCATATGACCTTTTAAAAAAAGGCATTACGTATTCTTTTATACTTCAAAATCAGAATAGAAAGGCTTCATAAACAAAAGCCTTTTACGTTGAAAAATTAAAAATCATAAAATTTGGGGCTGGCCTGGTGGCGCAGCGGTTAAGTTCGCACGTTCCGCTTCTCGGCAGCCCAGGGTTCGCTGGTTCAGATCCCGGGTGCGGACATGGTGCTGCTTGGCACGCCATACTGCGGGAGGCGTCCCACATATAAAGTAGAGGAAGCTGGGCACTGATGTTAGCTCAGGGCCAGGCTTCCTCAGCAAAAAGAGGAGGATTGGCAGTAGTTAGCTCAGGGCTAATCTTCCTCAAAAAAAAAAAAAAAAAAAAAATCAAAAATTTGACGTGAGGTATCAAACAAAATGAAATCTTTAACTAAATCAGAGAACTGAAGTATATGGTCTTTTATGAAGCTTCAATTTCTTGGAGGGGCACTTTTAGCATTCTTTCTGTTACTGGACTTTGTGAGTTTATTAAAAGGTAAAGTCATCCTTTCAGAAAATTTACTTTGAATGGGTACATACATAGTGAACAAATTATATAACCATCAGTGACAATTAGTACACCAAGTGTGGAACATTCACTAATATGCAGGACAAAGCACACACACATGCTTCCCTTCAATGTTAATGAACTGTATACAGAATTATTTAAGTAAATCAGAACAGCATTTGGCATCTGAAATGGAAATAACTGGCTATAAGAGAACTGCATGAACATGTAATTTCCTGACATCCATTTGATTTGGGACATTATTTCGATATCACTTTGGTATAATTTTAAATTATTATTTATTTTTAACATACAAAAATGTTAATTTTATTTAGTCTTTAGCAACAAAGCTATTAATTTATTATTAATTGAAATTATAAGAAATAGTTGCCTTAGCTATACTACTGGTTGCCTGGGGCTGAAAAGCAGTATTAGGTCAGTCCTGCGGCAGTTAATAGGTTAGAAAGCGAACTGAGAATAACTGGAATTGCAACAGCAAGCAAAGAGAAGACGATGATTCGGGGTAAGCAGGGATTTGCCTGGGAGATGCAGAAACGTCCCTTTTGGTTACTATTTACCTTACCTCACAAGAAATACATTCCACATACAGGGAGAAAAGAAAAAATAAAAACAACTTTATAACCATATACTTATGGACAAATTACTTTAAAGAACATGTTTGGCAATGAAACAGAATGAATAAAATACTCAAAACTAAAATGCAATATCAAGTATAAGATGTAACTGGGTCAAATGTTATTCAGTTGGTTTTGAAATGATGGATTAAAAAAAAAGTTTGCTTTTCATGCTAAGACATTCAGAAACAATATAAAATCCACATATTAGTCATGAGTTTTTAGTTTACACGATGATGAAAAGGAAAATGAGGTAAACAAAAAGCTTCTATATATGGGTGCATTTATTAACAAAGGCCCAATTATGCTTAAGAGTGTCTTTAACACTTTAACAAAACACATAATCTTAATTCTGGAGATTTTCTTTTCAAGTTAATTTGTTAATAACAATACAGACATAAATTTTATATATAAATCATCCTAACTTTTAGTGATTTACTAATTATTGGGCCACAGTGAAATATTTATTTGAATATAGTATATATATTTAATAAGATGACATTGAACTCACCCATATAAATGTCAACTATATTAATCAAATGTTCATAAAACAGGTAACTTGACAAAGGCAGTAACAGTTTTATTACACTAAACAAACTGGACAAAATACATAGAATTGACTAACACAATCCCTCAATTTGCAGCATTACTCATTGTATTATTATTGTTGTTGAACAGCTCAGCGGAAGCCTTTGGAAAGCTGCCTATGGCTTCACATTATCTATAACTAAACACAACGGGGGACAAGAGGTGACCATTTAATACAATCGTAAACAATATCTAGAAATTGGCTGACAAGTTTGAAGAACATCTGATGATGAAACGGCTCATCACCTCCAATCACTACGATACCCTGGGTAAGTATGCAGCAGGAATAAAGACCTGAAGAAATTGCTGGATAATTAGATGCTGCTCATCACTCTCAGGAAGTGGTAAGCAAGGTAAAATAGTAGTATTTCTGGCACAATCTTTGGACAATTGTTCCAAGTCTAATCAGCCAAACACTAAGTTTAGTAAGCGCAGCTTTCTCACTGCTTCAGTCGCTCCCCGTACATAAGACTGATTAGCATTTACCAACATTTTATTTTTGGAAACCTGGTCCTTTGAGATAATCTATCAAAGAAGGGGCTCCAAAACTCAAATAATTTATGTAAATAATGTATACTTTATGTTGATTTTGGAGAGTCACTCCTACAATAAAGAAATGCTTTACTTTCTTTTAGCCTGTTAACTAACAAACTTATTTTTACCATGGAATCATTTCGAGGAATGTTTATTATCCTATGATATTACTGTGGGTAGATCCTCTGTAAATTCCTGAGTTTAGATACCTTTGAAAGTTGTAACCATTCTCATAGCGTGCCAAGATACTACTGTCCTTTTGAAAGAACTTAGGCCTAACAGAACTGGGTTCCTCAATAAGGGTAGTCTTTTAAAAATCTTGCTTATTGGGATTCCCTATGGGAATGAGACAAAAAAAAAAAAGTATTCAGTTATTACTGTATGAAATAATTAATTCTAGGTTCAAAATGCTAGCTCCCAGATGAGGGAGTACATATTTCCACAGCCTGTGTGCACCCCAGCAAGGATGACACATGGTTTCAAGTCCTAGCCCAGCACTGACCAGTGGCAGGGCTGCCTAGACAGTGCTCTGCTGGGAGTGAAGTCACATGCCTAAGGTCTCTGTGGACAGGGCACCGGGCAGATTCCTAATGGCAGCCATGGGTGTGGAAGGAATTCATGCCACACATTTGCATTCCTGAACAACAGTGTTTTTCTAATTATTAGGATTTTTTTTTTTTTAACTCCAAAAAGACTACTTAAGAGGAGAGCAGAGGATAGGAGCAGAGTTCTTAACACATGTACCTGAAAAATTCCTCGTGGCCAGCATAGTTGTCAAGATGGCACCCTGTCAGAGAAATAAGAATACAAAATTAACGTCACCTCTGCAAATCTTCGACCTAACAAATCCATAGTCTTTGATGACAAACCTCCTAGCCCTCCTTCCAGTCAGGGGGTTTTTGGTTGTTTCTGTGTTTTGGTGTTCTGAGAGGAGCAGGCCTGTGTCTCACAATGCCAGGACCGTCCCCCCATGTGCGGCCAGATTCTGATGATCAAATGGCACAGCTGTTTTCCACTGAAGGGAGGACCACGGCACACATGGCCACACTGATCCTAGCCCTTCAGCGTGGGTTTAATTCTGGTGTATATTCCATTTTCTCAAGACCCAGAAGAAGAAGAAGAGTATCCAGGTCTACACCTTTAAAAGCCTTTGCTGAACGTTATTTCCTCAGAGCGAATCTCACTTCCCACTCTGCCGAATCCTCTTCCCCACAAGTACGCAGAGGGTCTGACCTTTAGTTTTCTCCTGGCATTGAACTTCTTCAAGCAGTCTACAGTCTCCTGTCTGTGCATCATGGAAGCGACAGTAGAGCGTTGCTGGAGGAGGAGAAAAAGAAACTTAACCGAGGATATTTAAAACACTCTAAGCATAATAGTATCTTCAGGCTCATCAAATCTGTATTAATGGCGCCTGCACCCACACGATGAACTTGTAAGTATTCAACTGCAAAAGTTCCCCAATAATGAAAGACAGATTTTGCCAAGACTATTTGTGACTGAGATACAACTTTATCTATAGAACATATAGAAACAAGTATCAGTAATTCCTCAAATTATCTTTATTTCAATGTTTTAAATCATATTTCTATTGGACTGCCTTTTGTTTACTTAGCATCATATTTACTACCCTACCATTTGATGCTCATCCCTAGAAATTTACTGAAATCTGTACATTCCCCCCAAGGTTCATACTATATTTCTCAGTACTTCTAAAGCACATTCCTATGGCCATTCTGTCATGCTAGGAAAACCCTACTCCCAATTTCCAAACCTCCCCTTTTTTTATACTTGCCTAATGATAAATAATTGAACTTTGTCTAATCTCTTCTTCTGGGATATATTTACTCTTGGTATGATTTTCTTAACCTCTGTTCATGGGTATTACCAACAATTGGTAGGGGTAATACTCCTTCCTCATGTTATTGTAGGCAATATTTACTTAGAAATCTATGCAAATCAGACTTCGCTACCTGAAATAGCATGTTTCGCCATTATAAAATTTATGTTAGATATCTAGAGTCAGAAATTAATTCATTCTGAGTTTCATCCCTTTCTGCAAAAATTATTTTAAATCCATGAAAAAAATTTGAAAGCAGAGTTTATTTTTCATTTTAGCTCCTGAGGTCTTTGGAGAACTGTCACTTACACAGATCCATGGGTGTTTCAGTGCCTCTGAGGCTGTGATACGCTTGGCAGGGTTGATAGTAAGCATTTTATTGATGAGGTCTTTGGCTTCAGGAGTCACTGTGTCCCACTCTGGTGAGGGAAACTTCAAAAATATAAATTTATAGAGTTTAAAAAATAGATACACTCAGTCAAACAGGGAAGAGCCAAATATACTAATCATTTCTTTAAGTAGTGAATTTCTTCATAAATTTTCTTGTATTATATCTACATATAAACTGACATAGAGATATATATCCCTGTATGTATATGTCTACATATATTAAAGAAGAGTAACTGATAAGGGACAAATATATCTACTAAATTGCATATCATATCTAGTAAATAATATCATATCTAGTAAATACATTTTAAAATTTAGAAAAATAAACTTAAGAATCTTCTAGTCCTCTCAAACTATCTTTGCTTTGATCTGAAAATGAAATTTTATGCAATCTTTCTCATATTTATTTGCAAAAATCAATAAAAGCTTAGAAGTTGTCACATGTGTTGATGTCATTATGCTATTATGTCAAGGTTCAAAACGAGGTATTACATACTTTCACAACTCATGAACAGTAACAGCAAAGATGATAAAACAGCTTCAGTTCCTGTGCCAAAACTAACCTATTAATCATGGCTATTTGGAGTCCTCTGACACTAGAAGAGGCTCAGCAGGATTTGATTTGAACACTTCAAAAAAGCCGATCTTCTTAATTACAAATTTCACCAAGGCAAAGTTCATGAAAGTAACCAAATTTCATAACTTCTATTAGTAATCCATTTGTACACTAATAACTATATAACAAACCTATTTATCCTCTTTCTTTATGTGAGTTTTTTGTTGCTAATTCTGCAATCTCATTTTCACATAATTAGCGTATTTAGTAGAAATAATATTCTTGATGAGTTAAGAAAAATTTACATCACATTTCTAAACAACAGACGGAATATTGGGTTCTTTTTCCAATTTGTGAATTTTTGTAGATAGTCCTGGAAAAAAAGCCATGGTCACTGTGTCATGAACTGAAGTTAGTTTACTTTTAGTAGTTAAAAATGGGCAGTTTGTGGGGCCGGCCCCATGGCCGAGTGGTTAAGTTCGTGCGTTCTGCTTTGGGGGCCCAGGGTTTTGCTGGTTCGGATCCTGGGCGTGGACATGGCACTGCTCATCAGGGCACGCTGAGGCGGCATCCCACATAGCACAACCAGAGGCACTCACAACTAGAGTATACAACTATGTACTGGGGGGTTTGGGGAAAAAGAAGAAGGAAAAAAAAAAAGATTGGCAACAGATGTTAGCTCAGGTGCCAATCTTTAAAAAAAAAAAAAAAGGGCAGTTTGTGAGCCATTGGCTAAATGAAACATGAGAAAAATGATATTGACTCTTTAATACTTGTAAATTTTGCCAGTTTAACAGCTGTCATTTTAATTCCAGAGCTTATTTTGGGCAGTTGTAAAAACTTGCTGATGACTAGGAACTACTGAAGAAACACTCAAGGCTGCTGCTTAACGATGGGCAGGTCCTCTGATGGCAGCTACTTCAGCCTGCATGAAGGTGGAACTGTTTCTTATTTTTCTAATTTCCACAAAGGCACTCCTCCACATTCACCAACAAGTGCATCCACAGGGCTGTATGCCCAGAGGGGTGCCTCGCTCTACTCTCTAAAGATGGTGAAATGTGCCAGCTGTGGCTGTGTAAATGATAATTTGGTCCAATTATTAGTCTGGCTAGAATGAAATGCTTCGAAATTAAAAGAATATACATTTTATATTCTCATGATACACACAGCCATCTAAACAGAATGTTTTAAGAGATGCACTGAGGAATGAGGCCTGACAGAATATAATACAGACTTTTTATATTAACTCCTCTCACTTTACATTGAGCTTTTAACTCATGCACAGAGGGCGGACCCAATATTGCCCACTACTCAATTACCCCACTTAGTAATATATGGACAGCATCTCCAGACCGTGCACTCTGACTTCCATAGGGCTTGTGTGAGGTACAAACCAGAGGAGGTGGTAAATCATATTTACAGACATAATTTTCTGTCCTTTGATAAAGATATCAATGAGCACAAAATTAAGCCATGGAGAGAAGATAGATAAGGACTCACTCTTCAGATTTAGAACTTAATTCATGTTGTGTGTGTGTGTGTGTGTGTGTGTGTATATATATATGTGCCTACTTTTAAATATTCTAATTATAAATGAAATGTATTAGAATTGTGATTTTCAAATATCTTTCAGTTGTGAAACTCATTCTCCAAATGAAAGGTTGCACAGAAGCTCACTAGGTAAACAAGACAAAAAATGTCAAAACTGACATAATGGAATAATGTTCTATTTGATATATGGATCACTGCAAAGTATTGTTGTATACAATTTAAAATTATGGAAGAAGTTTGGAAGAAGGTGGTGTAGGAGGATCCTGAACTCGCCTCCTCCTATGGACACAACAAAACTACAACTACCTCTGGAACAATTTCCTCTGGGAGAGATCTGGAAACAGTATAAAAGGACTGCCACCACACGGGACAGCACACACCGGGGTAGAAGAGGCAGAGACACAGCCCCGCTGGGCAAAATCCCACCCCCTAGCCACTGCACCTCACAGCCAGGGGAGCGCTCAAAGGTGCAGAGCTCTTCCTGGAGGAGTGGAGCTTCTGAGCTCCACAGTAGGCATCCCAGCCCTTAGACTCAGCACAGGAGAGACAAGATCCCATAATACCTAGCTTTGCTGGTCTTGAAAACCAACAGGGAACATACCCAGGAAAACTACAGAACTTGAAGGAAAGAAAAAAACTGCTCTTCAAAGGCCCGTGTAGGCTGACCTGGAAACCAGCACAAAGACACCAGATAGAAAAGTGCATAGTCCATTGGTAACAGAGACTCACTCACTAGGCTTGGAACAAATCCTGGAGAGGCAGGAGGTGGCTGGGCCCACCCCCCAGGGACTGAGACACTGGAGGTAGCCATTATTGTGACCTAGTTCTATTGTGCTGACACAGAGGCTGGCAGGCCACATTGGGATCCTCCCTCTAGCCTGTAGGCGTAGGGGTCTGCCCTGCCCACTAGAGCACCCAAGGAAATGGAGTATAGCCAGGCAGCAGGCAGCCCACCCCAGGGTCTGACACTGCCCACCAGCAAGCTTGGGACAGCTGTCTGGACCTGTAGCCTTGTGGGCCTGTAACAGATCGTGCTGCTGGCCATCACAAACAGCCACACAAAGGATCTGCCCTGCTGTCCAACACCTGAAATGGCTGTGTGCTGCTGCACCTGAGCTGCCCTGCCCATTAGCCAGTTCTTGCCAGAGGTCTGCCTGGACCAAAAGCCAGCTGACAATAGCTGCAGGAGGCTCACCTGAAGCCTGCCCAATCCCCCAATCACCAAAACAGGGACAGCTGAGAACTGCAGGGAGCCACATGGTGGGGGGGAGGAGCCTCCAGCACCTGTGTGTCCCAGGGCCTAGCAACCAGCCACACTGGGGCCTGACTCTCTTACCAGCAAAACTGCAGTAGTTATGTGCTATCGAACTTGCAGCAAGCTGTGCCAGGGGCTTGCCCCACCCAATAAAGTGCCTGTAGCAGCCACACACATCAGAGCCTCACAATCAGCCAGCTCAAGGGCCAGCCTACCTGTGACCCATAGCAATAGCAACCCTGCCACAACAGAAGGGCACATGCAGTCCACACAGGGGACACCCCTGGAGCATTTGGCATGGGTTGACAAGAGGGGAGCAAGCTGCTGGGCCCCATAAAGCATCTCTCACATAAGGCTGCATTTCCAAGTCCAGGAGAAACAGCTGACCTATCTAACACATATATAAAAACACAGAGAAGTAGGCAAAATGAGAGAAATATGTTCCAAATAAGGGAACAGGACAAATCCTCAGAAAAAGAACTAAACAAAACAGAGATAAACAACCTACCCGATGAAGAGTACAAATTAAGAGTCATAAGAGGGCTCACCGATATGGGGAGAAGAATCGATGAACATGATGAGGACTTCAACAAAGAATTAGAAAAAGTAAAAAAGAACCAATCAGACCTGAAGAATACAATAATGGAAATGAGGAAATCAACAGCAGAGCAGATGATACAAAAGAATGAATCAGTGAGTTGGACAAAAGAGCAGAGGAAATCACCAAAGCCAAACAGAAAAAAGAAAAAATAATGAAAAAGAATGAGAACAGTATAAGGGACTTCTGGGACAACATCAAGCATAGTAACATCCACCTTATAGGTGTCCCAGAAGGTGAAGAGGAAGACAAAGGGGCTGAAAAATTATTTGAATAATAGCTGAAAACTTCCCTAACCAGGAGAAGGAAACAGACATCCAGGTACAGGAAGCACAGAGAGTACCAAACAAGAGGAACCCAAAGAGGCCCACACCAAGACACATTATAATTAAAATGTAAAGAATTAAAGTTAAAGAGAGAATCCTAAAAGCTGCAAGAGAAAAGCAACAAATTACATACAAAGGAAATTCCATAAGGCTATCAGCTGACTTTTCAGCAAAAACTTCACAGGCTAGAAGGGAGGCACGATATATTCAAAGTGCTGAAAGGAAAAAATCTGCAACCAAGAATACCCAGCAAGGTTATCATTCAGAATGGAAAGAGATAAAGAGCTTTCCAAATAGCAAAAACTAAAGGGGTTCATCACCACTAAACTGGTATTATAAGCAATGTTAAAGGGGCTTTTTAAGTGGAAAAGAAAGGACTACAAGTAAGAATAAGAAAATTATCCAAGAAAAAATATCGCTGGTAAAGGCTAATATACAGGTATGGTAGGGGATCAACTGGAACAACCACCTACAAAGCTAGTATGAAGGTCAAAAGACTAAAGTACTAAAACCACTATATCTACAATAAGAGGTTAAGGGCTATACAAAAATAAAACAGGTAAAATACAACACCAAAAACATAAAACGTGGGGTAGGGGAGTAAAAGTGTACAGCTTTTAGTAAGAGGTCCAACTTGACAGACCATCAACTTAACATAGATTACTATTTACATATGAACCTCGATAACCATAAACCAAAAACCTATTATAAATACAAAAAAAAATAAAGAGAAAGGAACCCAAAAATAACACTAAAGATAGCCATCAAACCACAAGGGAAGAGAGCAAGAGAAGAAAGGAATAGAGAAGAACTACAAAAACACCCAGAAAAAAAGTAACAAAACGGCAATAAGTACATACTTATCAATACTTACTTTAAATGTAAATAGACTAAATGCTCCAATCAAAAGACAAAGAGTGAACGAATGGATAAAAAACCAAACCCATATATATGGTGCATACAATAGACACACTTCAGACCTAAAGACACACACAAACTCAAAGTGAAGGGATAGAAAAAGATATTCTATGCAAATGGCAATGAAAAGAAAGCTGGGGTAGCAATACTTATATCAGAGAAAATAGACTTTAAAACAAAAACTGTTTTAAAGAGGATATAACACTTGTAAATATCTATGCATCCAACATAGGAGCACTTAAATATATAAAGCAATTATTAACAGACATAAAAGGAGAAATGGACAGCACCACAATAATAGTAGGGGACTTTAACACACTACTTATGCCAATGGATAGATCATCCAAACAGAAGATCAATAAGGAAACATTGGTCTTAAATGACATATTAAACCAGATGGACTTAGTAGAGATATACAGAACATTCCATCCAAAAACTGCAGAATACACATTATTTTCCAATGCACATGGAACATTCTCCAGGACTGATCACATATTAGGCCACAAAACAAGTCTCAATAAATTTAAGATTGAAATAATACCAAGCATCTTTTATGACCACAAATGTATGAAACTATAAATCAGCTACAGGAAGAAAATTAGAAAAGCCACAAATATGTGGAGATTAAACAAAATTCTACTAAACAATGATAGGGTCAGTGAAGAAATCAAAGGAGAAATAAAAAAAAATACCTGGAGACAAATGAAAATATGACATGCCAAAATTTATGGGATAAAGCCAAAGTGGTTCTAAGAGGGACGTTTATAGCAATACAGGCCTACTTCAACAAACAGGAAAAATCTCAAATAAACAATCTAATAGTGCACCTAAAGGAACTGGAAAAAGAAGAACAAACAAGGTCCAAAATCAGTAGAAGGAAGGAAACAATAAAAATCAGAGCAGAAGTAAGTGAGATAGAGACTAAAGAAACAATAGAAAATATCAAAGAAACAAAGAGCTGGTTCTTTTAAAGATAAACAAAACTGACAAAACTTTAGCTAGACTCATCAAAAAAAACAGAGAAGGCTCAAATAAATAAAATCAGAAATGAAAGAAATTACAACGGACACCTCAGAAATACAAAGATTATAAGAGAATACTACGAAAAGTTATACACCAACAAATTGGATAATCTAGAAGAAATGGATAAATTCTCAGAATCATACAACTTTACAGAATTGAATCAAGAAGAAAGAGAGAATTTGAATAGACCAATCACTAGTAAGAAGATCAAAACAGTAATCAAAAATTTCTGAAAAAATAAAATCCAGGGCCAGATGGCTTCCGTGATGAATTCTACAAAACGTTTAAAGAAGACGTAATACCTATCCTTCTCAAACTCTTAACAAAAATTGAAGAGGAGAGGAAGCTTCCTAACTCATTCTATGAGGCCACCATTACCCTGATACCAAAACCAGACAAGGACAACACAAAAAAATAAAATTACAGGCCAACATCACTGATGAACATCAATGCAAAAATCCTCAACAAAATACTAGCAAATCTAACACAACAATACATTAAAAAGATCATACACCATGACCGAGTGGGACTTATTCCATGAATACAGGGATGGTTCAATATCCAAAAATCGATCAAAGGTCATACACATTAACAAAATGAAGAATAAAAAATCACATGATCATCTCAACAGATGCAGAGAAAGCATTTGACAAGATACAGCATCGATTTATGATAAAAATGCTAAATAAAATTGGTATAGAAGGAAAGTACCTCAACATAATAAAGGCCATATATGACAAATCCACAGCTAATATCATTCTCAATGGAGAAAAACTAAAAGCAAACTCTATAAGAACAGGAACCACACAAGGATTCCCACTTTCACCACTGTAATTAAACACAGTGTTGGAAGGCCTAGACAGAGCAATCAGGAAGAAAAAGAAAGAAAACGTATCCAAATTGGAAAGGAAGAAGTGAAACAGTCACTATTTGTAGATGACATGATTTTATATATAGAAAACCCTGAAGAATCCACCAAAAAAATTTTTAGACATAGTAAATGAATACAGTAAAGTTGCGGGGTACAAAATCAACATACAAAAATTGGTTCTATTTCTAAACACTAACGACAAAATAGCAGAAAGAGGAATCAAGAATACAATCCCATTTACAATACAAAAAGAATAAAATATCTAGGAATAAACTGAACGAAGGAAGTAAAAGACTTATACACTGAAAATTATAAGACATTATTGAAAGAAATTGAAGAAGATATAAAGAAATGGAAAGATATCCCATGCTCATGGATTGGAAGAATAAGTATATTTAAAACATCCATATTACCTAAAGCAATCTACAGATTCAATGTAATCCCAATCAGAATCCCAATGACATTCTTCATGGAAACAGAACAAAGAACCCTAAAATTTATATGGAACAACAAAGGTCCCCGAATAGCCAATGGAATCCTGAGAAAAAAGAACAAAGCTGCAAGTAGCACACTCTCTGACTTCAAAATATACTTTGAAGCTATAGAAATCAAAACAGCATGGAACTGGCACAGAAACAGACACACTCATCAATGGAACAGCACTGTAAGCCCAGAAAGAAAGCTACACATCTATGGACAGCTAATTTTTGACAAGGGAACCAAGAACATACAATGGAGGAAGGAAAGTCTCTTCAATAAACAGTGCTGGGAAAACTGGACAGCCACACGCAAAAAAATGAAAAGAGACCATTATCTTGGTATACTATACACAAAAATTAACTCGAAATGGATTAAAGAGTTGAATGTAAGGCCTGAAACCATAAAAGTCCTAGAATAAAACATAGGCTGTACATTCTTTAACATTGGCCTTAGCAGTATCTTTTTGAATGACATGTCTGTTCAGGCAAGGAAAACAAAAGAAAAAAATAAATGGGACTGTATCAAACTAAAAACCTTCTGCACAGCAAAGGAAACCATTAACAAAATGAAAAGGGAACCTAACAACTGAGAGGAGATATTTGCAAACCATATATCTGACAAGGGGTTAATATCGAAAACATATAAAGAACTAATACAACTCAACAACCAAAAAAACAAGCAACCCAATTAAAAAACGGCAGAGGATCTGTACAGACATTTTTCCAAAGAAGATACACAGACGGTCAACAGGCACATGAAAAGATGCTCTACATCACTAATTATTAGGGAAATGCAAATAAAAACTACAGTGAGGTATCACCTCATGCCTGTCAGAATGGCTATAATTAACAAGACAGGAAATGACCAGTGTTGGAGAGGATGTGGACAAAAGGGAACCCTGGTACCCTGCTGGTAGGAATGTAAATTGGTGCAGCCACTATGGAAAACAGTATGGAGGTTCCTCAGAAAGTTAAGAACAGAACTACCATATGATTCAGCTATCTTGCTTCTGGGTATTTATCCAAAGAACACAAAAACACTAATTTGAAAAGATATAGGCACCCCTATGTTCATTGCAGCATTATTCACAATAGCTAAGACCTGGAAACAACCTAAGTGCCCATCAACAGATGAATGGATAAAGAAGACGTGGTATATATTTATACAATGGAATACCACTCAGCCACAAAAAGGGGAAATCTTGCCATTTGTGACAATGTGGATGGACATTGAGGGCATTATGCTAAGTGAAATAAGTCAGATGGAGAAAGCCAAATGAGCTTATGATTTCACTCATGTGTGGAAGATAAAAAAACCAGTACAACTAACGAACACATAGACACAGAGAATAGATTGCTGGTTACCAGAGGGGAAGGGAGGAGCGGGGAGGGAGAGAGGGCTGACAGGGCACATGTGTGTGGTGACATGGCAATTAGACTTTAGGTGGTGAACACGATGTAGTCTACAAAGAAACCGAAACATAAGGATGTACACCTGAAACTTATATAATGTTATAAACCAATGTTGCCTCAATAAAATAAATAAAAAATAAAGTTAAATATTAAAAATATAAAATAAAATAACATGATAGGCATTTGTGTATATAATTCAACTAAACAGGTAGTAATCATTTCTAAAGAAAAAAATCTTTCAACTTTTATGTTTTAAAATGCGCTACGATCCAGGCATTTTGAGAAGCAAGGTCCTTCCTCAGAGAATTCAAACTGTTTTCCTTTCGATCTTAGGAGAGAGTGAGCTAAAGGGAAATGTAAACTGCACATATATGCTGCATTTCTCACTCTTTATCGCCATTTCCCTCAGAGAAAAGAAAATAACAAGGGAGATTGTTGAAAACTATGGTTAAAATCGCAAAGAAAAAAATCTGGTTCTTGGTCAATAAACAAAAAACAAACCCTCATCTAAAATGATATGATGGGGCCGGCCCAGTGGTGCAGCGGTTAAGTTCGCACGTTCCACTTCTCCGCAGCCCAGGGTTCTTCAGTTCGGATCCTGGGTGCGGACACGGCACCGCTTGGCAAAAATCATGCTGTTGAAAGCGTCCCATATGTAAAGTAGAGGAAGATGGGCATGGTTGTTAGCTCAGGGTCAGTCTTCCTCGGCAAAAAGAGGAGGATTGGCAGCAGTTAGCTCACGGTTAATCTTCCTCAAAGAAAAAAATAAAAGATAAAATGATATGAACATGTATTACTTACATCATAAGCTCCAGCCTTGATCTGCTGATAGAGTCTGTGTTGGTCTTCATCCCAGAAGGGGGGATATCCCACCAGTAGAATATAGAGAATGACACCTGGAGGGAATGAGCATATTAACACAATGTTGAGTCACACAGACAACAATACGGTCAGTGTGGCCGATCCACAATGATACTAAGCCACATTCATTCAAAGAGAGGGCATTGGGTTGTTGGAAAACTTCAGAGACATGTTCTGATCTCTGCAGCGTTCTGTGGAGGGGGAGGGTTCCTCCTTCTATGCTCAAGAACTCTGATAACAAGTGGCATCCAACAGAGGGCCCAAAGAATCCTAAAGGGGCACAGAAGGGCAATTCCTAACAGAGAAACTCACCTGTCATTTCGGGCAACACATTCTTCAGCCTCCCTGAACTCTTGCCTATTTATGACATCCCTTCACTCTTATCTAGATAGATGCAATGAGATTTTAGTCACTTTGTAAGTTGACGTTTAAAAACTTAACATTTACTTCCTCTTAGACATTTTGCCGGTAATTAGGACATTTTGTTGAGTGATGGTGTCTTGGTAAAAAATTCATGCTCTAAAGAGCCAGCGTCCCTGGGAGCGTGGATAAGATATAAGGAGATGAGAATCCTTTTCTATTCAATGATCTTAGTCTTCAAAAATAGAATTTCTCAATAAAACAACTAAACCAATGATACTACAGAAGAGTATACATTACAAGAGAAGGGAGGGGAGGAGGAGGCTGACATTGCACATAAAATTCAAAGAAATAAGACAACATTCTTAAATAAGAACCCAACAAGGATTTTGTTTCAGACTGAAGGTTATTTCACCACAGTCGAGTTTGTTTTTCTTTTTTTAAAAAAAGGACCATGAAGAAAATTGCAATATATTGGTACCTCACCTTAACAAGATAAAAACATTCTTCCATCTTCACTATGTTATAGACTTAATGTGCATTCATTTAAATTTATTTTCATATCATTTTTACTATCTGGCCCAACAGATGCATCTGATGATGGTGGTGGTGAGAGTCCGTGTTTGTGTTCCCAGGACACAAGTAGAAAAGAGGGTGTACCAAGTCGTTTTAGTCCTCAGCTATGGTTTAGGGGGTGGAGAAAATTAGCTCTGTAACGGCAACAGTCTATATTGACTCCGGACGTTTGTCTAACAAACACTGGAGGTAGGCTGTTACCAACTTATGAATCAAACTCACAACTGAGACATTTAGCATTGTGCACCTAAGCTGAGTTGCAAGCACGGAGGGCCTCTGAGGCTCTGCTCTGGTGCCTTCTGTCTGCAGTCCTGCTGGTTGACACAATGTGGCACTTCTCTGGGAAGGGGAAGGGATGGTTTATTCCCCAAGGATTGGCAGCCACTACACACGTCAATCAATGCCCATATTTAATTGACTGAGGGGTTTCTACCAAAAAATGTACTTATAATAAAATAACGGTATAGATAGAGAAAATTTTAAAACATTTTCAGGCCAGACGATTTAAAGAAAAAACCACTAGGCACTTCTGAGTAGACCGATGTTAAATTGTCAAGGCCTGCTTGAATAGACAGTGTTTTCTAAGCTTACTTTGACTCGCTCATTAGACTAGAGTCTGAGGCCTTCCTGAGTTATATGCTCTTTTGTAGCTGTACTTACTGAAACCGTGGAACAACTGTGAGAGTCGTGGCACAATCATAAGGCTAACGGTAGTAAGTTTTACTGTAGGGAGCATTTATTGAGCAGTTACATGTGCTTTAGGGCATTACCTCATTTAATCCCTACACAATGCTAGGAGGCAGATGTTACTGTCCGCATTTTACAGATGAGGAAACAGAGGCAAAGAGGATAAGTTACTTAACTGTTTGAGCCATGAGCCAGCTGACAAAGCCATATCTTAAACATTCCCTGTGCCACTTTTTCTTTATCTATGAACTTTAACAAGAACAGTCATTTACATTTTAAACTTTTTGTGTCATCTAATTGAGAGACCTTGGCCCTAACAGCAAGGTTTCCAACTGGTCCTGCCGTAAGTGTTCCCTGCAGGCACTTTTTCCCTTAGTTACGTACTTTAGCTCGGTTATTTTAAAGTTTTTGTTGTCTAATCGAGAGTTCTTGTCTCATTAGTAACGTTCCAACTTACTTTTTTCTTATAACTCTAATATTTCACCTTTTTCTTAGAGTTAGAGGAAAAAAAGTACTCTCCCTCTGACAAGGTTCTACCATCTTTAAAAGCCCATCAGAAAGCCTTCATTTTCTTTGCAGGAACACTCCAGGGTGGTGCTGTGGCCTCCACACATGGGGTCTCTCATGACGTCAGCAGCCTTGGACCATCAGGGCCCAGATCTCTCATGAGGACTTGCAAAATAACAATATTCCAGTACGCCTTCTTCAGGCAAACAACAGCTTAGTTCACCAACTATTTGGTTACCATGAGGTATGGTTCATATAAGAAAGATAGGGTAACTGATTTTTCCCCTTTATTAACCAGTTTTCAAGATAATGCATTGGTTCCCTAGCATCCTCCAAAGGTTAGGATTTCTGTTGTATTTTGATAATCACTATGAGTGCATGGATTTCAACTTATTTGATGTTTCAATCCATTACTGCTATTTTTCTTATTGATCCTCTAATTGTCCCATCTTCAACCAGTAGCAGCCTCTTCCAGTTGGCTCCTGAGTCCTGTTAAAATGAACTCTGTGGCCTTTAATAGTCTCCTTTTCTTCTGGTCTGACAAGATGCTCCTTTCCTGATCCAGACTTGGAATCAGCCACTTCTACAGGGGGACCTGGTTTCATACAGTGGTAAATGGTATGTAGAGAGCAAGACTGGGTACTGTGTAGGGGTGCTGTGTAAGAACTGCAGGTTTCTTCAACAAACCAATTGAGAAAGGAGGACAGAGATGTGAGAAAAGAGAGAGACAGAGAGAAAGAGAGAGGTGGAACCTACAAACTAGAACACTGAGGAGCCCTAAGAGACCAAAATAACAAAACTATGAGACAGCAAAATTACTAGATATATGATTCCTAAACATAAAATTACTAGATATACGATGATCTTAAATTATTATTATATTAAATTTTAAGATATTGGTATTATTGTCATGCTTTTAAAAGAGCCCTTTTCTTTAAGAGACATACATTAAAGGATTTACAGATGTACTAATACGAGGTTTGGATTTGACTGAAATAATGGTAAAGGAATGAACAGGGTGGTATAGATGAAATAAGATTAGCCATCAGTTCATTCTACTTTTGTATGTTTCAAATTTTCTATAACAAAAAGTTAGAAAGCTATTTTGACATAGTGGGTTCCATATAACATTTAAAAATGGAAGCTAAAACTAGTTTTCACTATCTTATGTGTATATTTGTGCTTGGAGATGCCAGAGATGTTTGATTAATAAGAGCTTTCAGAAGCACTAATTACTGATTAGGTAGAAAGACTACATTATCAGGAACATTCCAAATTGATTTTAATAAAAGCTAGAATTAGAACAATGATTAAACTTATAATCACATTAATGATTAAGACATTCTAAACTCTGTTCTTTCTTTTGGTGAGGAAGACTAGCCCTGAGCTAACATGTGTGCCCATCTTTCTCCATTTTGTATGTGGGACACCTTGATGGCATGGCCGACGAGAAGAGCAGGTCCATGCCAGGGATCTGAACCTGCAAACCCTGGGTTGCCGAAGCAGAGCACGCAGAACTTTAACCACTCAGCCACGGGGCCGCTCCCTAAACTCTGTTCTTACGATAAGAAGAAAGTTGAAAAACTCTGAGAAGTTAGTGTGAAGCTAATGGGAGAATCTAACAAGACATCCATTAATACTCTTAGAATATAAAGGGCATACTGCAAGCTTGCATGCAAATGCATGTAGAATTTGGAAATGTGCAATTAACTATATGAGGGCTATAAGTATGGCTCTCTTTTATTTTGTTGTAATACCTTCGGCAAAAATGTCATCATCCAATTCAAATAGAGAAAGTGCTCAATTAACAGTCTGTGACCTACAGGGCCAACGATGGGCAGAACAAAGCTAGAAGATCAAGGACAGCAAGCTGGGAAGTCATTTTTCAGATGATGGAAACTGTCTATTCCATGTAATTGGTGGCATACTGACATGTACATGTCCTTCTGGAACCAGGCAGAGAGGAATGCCTGTGCACACACCGTGCATGAGGTGGGGTAGTAAGCAGAGGAGAGCATGTGTCCATTTGTCTGATAGGTACACTGCTATGTAAGAACAAAAACATTTTGTTATTAGTTCCTTCAATTATTTTAGAGAAGCCAGAAACAGGCAGTTTTTAAGGAAATCTCCTGATAATAAAGGTTAACTCCCCCCTGCCCCCAAAAATAAGAAGTCCAACTGTCTGGCCAAGACATCTGTAAACTGTTTGTCTGTAACCTCTGCTATGTCGTGGAAGAATCCTAAAATGTGCTGCCCTACAGGAATTTGCAAAAGGTTAGGGTAATGCTGTCCAACATTGGTGCGCATTGGAATCACCTTGCAAGCTTGTGAAAATGCAAATTCCTGAGCCTCACCACAGAGAATCCTATTCAGTGGTTCTCAGGTGGGTCCCAGAAAGTTGCATTTTTGGTAAGCACTCTGGTAACTGTCCATGGTCCATAGTTTGAAAACCAGCAAGTTAGAAAAACCATAAATACTATATCTAGAGAGATGTAAGACAGCATATAAGTCCACAGGAAGAGGATATTGATAAATACTATGATTGGGAGTAAAGCTCCATGGGTTGAACACTGATGAGGACGTGGGCCTTAAAGGATGAAGCAGAGCCTTCCCATTGTGAAGCATACTTGTCACGGTCCACTGTAAGGAAATCAAAGAGCTGGTCAAAGCAACAAATTGTCCAGGAGGCTTGAGATTTCAAAATGGTAAATACTTTCGAAAAAAGTGTTTGATGCTGACTTATCCCAGCTGAAATATGAAAAAGCTAAGGCCCAGAAATCACACAATTGAACCTAAATTGACCATACAAGAAAGGAAGAAATATATTTCATAATATTCCAAAGGGTTGTCAAAAGTTACAGCACATTCTGTGACAGCCACTGATTTATTATCACTCATAACTGTTCTGAGTGACATCTTATTCAGGTAGAGAAATAGTAGGACAAGGTGTAGGTGTGTGTGCATGCATGTGTGTGTGCGAGAGTCCATGTGTGTGTGTTGGCTATGTTTATAGGCTTACATTTATCATTTTTTTAAGCCAAGATGTAGAAGAAACTTCCGTTAAAAATCAGTGATTCAGTGACATCTATAAAGAACATTTGCTCATCCCATTAGGGAATTATGGAAACAGCTATATTTGCAGGAAAGCCATCAAAATCAATTTACTGTTGTTAATGGCAGAACACAGGGCTATGTTTTTGCTTCATTAATGTCCATTATTTACCTTCCAGTAATGGACTAGTTGCTTTCAAAGACAGGGTACAGGTCACACGATATTCTGTGTGCTAAGTATCTGAAATTTCCTGTGTACGGATAATTGCATATTTTAATAAAAACAATATACAGACTTCTTTTAGCCATTATACTAACGCTGCACTTCACTCTGCTGTGTCAATTGCCGAAAAGACAAAGAATCTGCCATAGTGAGTGCTCAGAGCTTAATTTACAGAGAAGATCAGCTGCCATTCTGCTAAGTGGCTTGTTCTGTGTGTCTTTTGTCATCTGGGTAGTGTCATTTCTTACCACACTGCACAATGTCTAGCCTTTAAAAGAAGTTGTTATTCAACTGGCAAGAGCTAGTGCTGATGGATGGTTGAAAAAGCGTCTCTGAAAACGTGCCATAACCTAAGGCAATTGAACCATGTATACATTACTTTGGTGGTTATTACAGAGGGAGAAGGGGGGCATCATCTTATAAAAAAGTGAATTTAATGTAACTTTCGTGTCATCTGAGTGAGGGTCAACTATAGTCAAGAGTAAAACAATACAAACCGATACCAGTGACCCAGAAATGTAACAAAAGGCAGAAGGACGTATTACGATGTTCCTGGCAGAGGCTAGTGGGGCTCATTTCCCCAAATATGTAAGATTAGAATATCTAAGCCATTTCCACAGTTAGCTGTGGGATCCCAAGTGCAATTCTAGGCATGAAATTAAAAGATGCCACAGTTTCTAAAGACAATGGGAGCTGACAGCAAACAGGCGCCCTAAATGGGGCCTGGCCGGGCACACAGGGATTTGGCTGCTTGTAGCAAAGTGTGTGAAGAAAGCAGAGGTAAGGATAGAACTGAGCAAAACAAAAGGTGGCCCTACCCATGGCGAAGTCGAGGTGGAAAACTGTGAGGTGTCCTATGGCTCTAAGTTTCCAGAGGCATTCATGAGATCTGTGTGTGCACACGTATTTGTGTGTATCCATGTAGTATCTATCTAGCCACATGTCTAATTTTTACTTACAGTTTTTAGGAACTCAGACAAAAATTTGGGAAACAACTCTTTGCCTATCTTTTTTCCTCTTCCAGCCAAGAAAGTTAGAGCTTCTATCCTAGAAGTTACCTCACAGTTGTAAGATGTGATTCTTACAAGACATGCCATTATTTAAAAAGGTTAGCTATACAAACGATATTACAGAAACGTACTCAAACAGAAAACCCAAAAACCAAATGCACTCAAATTTACCAAAGGAATATTAAAATTGAGCACAGTGTGTTTGATGAGTCGAAGACAGTGATTCTAAACTCTGATGCTATGTCAACATCATCATATTAAAAATGCAGCTGCCTGTACTCAGCTCAGAGCCACCGAAGCAGAGGGCCCATGTAAGGGCTGGATATTTCTCTCTGTAGAAGTTTCGTCACTGATTCTGCTCCACAGCCACAAAAGAATCCCTAAGACCAAATATCATTTTTTTGGGTTTCTTTTTAAAGGATTTGATATTCTTCAACCCCACTAAAATCGATACATTGTAAAAAAAATGTTTTTAATGCAACAACTAAATAAATGATTTATTTACATTATTTGAATGAATGAAATACGATTCAGAATTGGGCAATTGGTCCACAGTAACATCTTTTGCAGAATGAAAGGCATGTAAGCAAAGAATTTAAAAGTGAACAAAGAAAGCATAGACAGAATACTTGGTATTCAGGTAATCAGATGAAGGCATCATAATCAGCTGATGCTGGTAACAACAATGCTGAGTCATCTATTAATATGTTAAGCCTATTTCTTAAAAGGCTACATATTAGTTATCTAAAAACTTCATTTATAAAGAAACACTTTCCAATAATAATAGTAATAATACTAACACTTATTGTACTAAAAGGTCTTCTTGTCAGCCCTGGGAGTCAAGTACTATCACTATCTCTGTTTTCTAAGAGGAAGCTGAGACACCAAGACCACGTGATTTGTGCCAGGTCATACAGTACGAGGACTGAAGAGCCCAGTGAGCAGAAGGGAGGGAGGAGAGAGAAGAGGAAAAAATAGGAAGGAAATGAGGAAAACAAAGGAGGGATAAAGAACAAGGGAAGTAGGGGGAGGATGGAGATGACATTTGATGAAGGCGGCAAAGCAAGACCATGTGGCGCCCTTACAGTGAGCCCTCCTTTTCCTGGGTCCTCACCAGTCTACACCACTTATCCTTCTACTGTTCAGGGTCCAAGGGCAGCACTCTAGTGACAGCCCCCTGGACTCTATCCTCCATAAAACCCATCTGTGTCTACCTGCCTCCCCAGGCCCTCTTTGCTGCTTCTTAAATTTATCAGCAGAAACAGATCTGTGACGGGAGCTATTTACAGCAGGGGAAGTATCTGAGTTATCAGCCATGAACATTTAGGTCTGAACAAGGACATTTTGAGACAATGCTCTAACCCAAGTGTATTTGAGAGTTTATGCTTAAAAGAGTCTCTGGTAGCAGGAGGAAGCCAGAGCTTGTGGCGCACCTAAGACTTACCCTTTAATCAACAATTCCAACCTTTTATAATAACAGCTGTTTGCATTTAAATTGCTTTACAAACTATAAAAATGACTTCATTTAAAGTGTACCTTATTTGACTCTCATAAAATTTTATAAGGGTAATATATTCCTATTTTACAGGTAAAGAAACCAACTCAGAAATATTAAAGAGACAGGGTTAGCAGGTGCCAACCGAAGACTTGAACCCCGGTGCTGTGAATCCACACACAGTGCGCCTCTCGTGACTGCCTGCCTAGGCCGGAAGTAACTCTTAAAGCCCAAGATGCATCCAGTTTAAGATCAAACACCAAATTGCTGTTGCTAACGAGATACAGCTGACAAGAAACACAGTGTGAAATAATTCATCACTACAAAGTAGTGGTAATGAATTTATTTATTTTTTTAAATAAAACCAAATACGAAAGTTATTTTCAGAATCAAATACAATTTTTTATCAACTCCTTCCAGGTTTACTGACAAACACCAAAGGCAATGAAATCTGTGGCCCACTAAAGCCAAACTATTTATAGACTGGTAGAAATACTAGAGGACCAGTTTGTGTCAATAACCCTAGTAGAAAACATTCAGAGGATCCTGCAGTATTCCTTTTATTTCAGTGTTTCACTTATCTGAAGTGTATGTTAACACATAGAAATTCTGTTATAAAAACTGTGGTGGAAATCCTCCCCATTATATATCTTTCAGTCTGCACAGGATACTTACTTGACTGGATTTTGTTGCTAAAGGCCTAAATCAGAGTTCAGTCCTCATAGGACAATTTCATTCTTTTCCACGAACCACTCTTTCCCTCTTATTCCCTGCTGAGCATCGTGTGCAAACATAATGTCTATTGTAAGGGCTGCTCGGATGAGGTGAGAGGATAGCAGCATAAACACATGATCACCACTGGCAATGCTCTATGTCCCTAATCTCAGGGCGCTTCCCGAGACCGGGAGCATGAGCATCACCTGGGAACTTGTTAAAGATGCAGAAGCTCCCACCCCAGACCTACTGAGTCAGAAACAGCAATCTGTGCTTTAACTAGTCCTCCATGTAACCTTGTTGTTGGCTAAAGGGTGAGAACTACCACTCCCAAGTTGATCACTTGAGAGCATAAACTTCAAACTTAAAAGATACCAGTTTTATTTATTACAATACTAGTGTACTACAAAATCTGTACGAAAATGTGATTCCTTACCGCATGCCCACATATCCACTGGCTTTCCATAAGGATCTTTACGTAAAACTTCTGGAGAAAGATATCCAGGTGTGCCAGCAAAACCTAGGGAAAACAGATGTTAATGAGTCAGAGTTGATTTGACTAAAGCGGTATGAAATGGGAAACTAAGGAAAAAGACATTTTTGGAACTTTCTATCTGATGATATGTTTGTCAAAGTAAAACAAGGCTCTCTGAGTGCTAAAATAACGTAGATTAGTATCAACAGTAATCTGTCCTGCTTTGTAGCCTATTAGGAAAAAAGACATCTTTTCTCCAGATATGAAGGCCAATCTATTGTGCTCCACAGTCAGTGTGTATACTTAAGGCCACTTGGTTACCAGTTCTTATTCTCACTCACTTATGTGGGAGTTAAACTAAAGCTGTGAAGGGGATCAGATTGTGCCACCCCAAAACACACCACTGTGGCATATGGGTTATTTTGAGCAAAAGGCAACTAAGAAACAGCAGACAGAGGAAGAGCTCTTTAATCTTCTCCTTTCTACCTAAAAGTAGGGCATCCATTTCTTGAGAGAAAGGCAGCCTCCCTATACCAGGAAGAGGAGAACATGCTTATCACCAGAAATGGGGAGTTGATCCCAAGATGAATCTATACAAACAAACCAACCTTACTAAATAACCCTGCTCTTCCATCAGTTTCCCCCACATATTTCCTAGTTACTTTCCCACAATTTAACGCCAGCCCAATCCCCTTCTTCCTTTGTCTTGTCGTAGCTCCACAATTTATCACTCTGTTAAAATGGGATATAAGCCTCCGGGTCTAGTCTTTCTATAGGTCTTCACTTCTTTTCTAGGAACACCTCCGTGTGCATGTGAAAACTAAAATGTTAACATCAAACAAAACTTATATGCTTTTCTCCTGTTAATCTGTCTTTTGTCAGTTCAACTTGCAGGCCCCAGGCACAGACCTAAGAGCAAGGAGGAAAAGTCTCTCCTCCCCTACACCTGAAAAGAAATAAGGAGAAAATGGAGGATAGGGTTAGAACCTTGCAAAAAACGATAGTTATCATGATATGTACACAACTTTACTATGAGAAGCATTTACTTATAAAATAGAAGAACCCAAAACATAGATCCTAAGGACAAATTTAAATCAAATTTTCAGTAAATATTTTTGTAAGTGAGGTAGTCTATGGGAGTTGGGGAATGGGGCTGAGAGTAACTAGAACTCACTAGGATAAGAAATAAGCCCAAAATATATCAAAGAGCTTGCTGTGTACTAATAAATAATCAGTGTGTACTTATAAGTGGAAACTAAAGAGAAGACTCAGGAATATTCAGATGAATCGCTATTGAACAAGTATCAACTAGACTTTGAACTTGAGAGAGAGAGATGGTAAGAGAAACTGGACGGTAAAAGAAAGCTTCCTACTATATAAATCACTGCAGAGTCTAGTAAGGTACACTTAAAAAGCAATCAATTTATAGCTAGAATCTAGAGTAAAATATTTCTGCTTATTTCTGAAAATAATAGTTTTCAAGTAAAAATACTTAAAAAAAAATACCAAAAATAACTATTCTCATTTGGAAGTTTTCTTTAAAGGCACACATAAAAATTGGAAAAATTTCTTTAAAAGGACAATTAATCTGGAATTCCTCTGACCACAAATCACTGATGAAGCACATTATATATTTACTGGGGCACCAAGTGCCCAAGAAAGGAGCTCCCCCCATCTTCATGACAACTTTATATTTATTAAACACAAACAATCTGCTAAGAGGCATAAAAACAAGCGTACATATGGTAGCATGGTTACTTCTCTGAACAAAATTACATTAGAAAATGAGGGAAAGGATTTTGGATTTCACCTGCTTCCCCTTCTCTCCTTTCATTACTTCTCCTTTCCCTTGTTTTGGAGGAAGGTGGGGAGGACAATGAGACGGGACTCCAAGCAAAGACCTGTATGTTGTACTAGCTTTCTGTGGCCCATAGTGGATCCACATCTACCAAAAACTTTACTGGGGGGAAACGTTTGCTTGGTAATATTAAATAATTACTGAGTAACAATGGTGGTTCCACTGCCTAAAGTCTGAGGATTACCTGAAGGAGCCATGTGGAGTCAGCTAATTCCAAGGCAGGGATAGGCACAATAGCTTTAAAGAGCTTCCCGGTGCTCCTGGTATGCCATACCTGCCTGCTCCCACTCATTCCAACCACCCCTTCCAGCTCCTCTCAAGTTGAGACACAGACAAGGGGAATTCAATGAGAAATCCATGCCAAAGTCAAAATTAAAGACCAAGGTCCTAGCGGGCACTTTAAGATCCTTTATCATCTGGTTCCCCTTCATTCACTCAAGATAATTTCTTTCTGCTTCTGAGCACTTTACTAATTAATCTCTTTAGGATCTCTTGAAAATGGACTTCTCACTCTCATCTTTAATGTTACTTTTTCTGTTCCTTGAACCTTCAATTTTTTTAATCTTTTCTCTAACAGGGTGGCTCTAAATTATTTTCATCTTAGAGATCTCCTTAGCTAACTACAGTTCTGTTCTCAGTGGTCCCTTCTTGGAATTTCAACCACCCTTTTACATACAATTTGTACCCTTCTATCTAGAATTAGTAAACTTTAATGTATGTCTTAAATAACGTCGCAGAATACATGGCCTAGAGCAGAAAATGTTAATGATATTTCATGTAGGTAGAAAAGATAGGGAAGTAAGTCACTATGTAAGAAAAGAAAAGATAATTTTAAATGTAAAGTATTACAAACCTCTTCCGGAGACCAAAATACTAAGAGAACCACATCACATTCATTCTTACGGAGTACAGCTCTCACTGGAGCAGAGGGGTCCTCACTCCTAAGATACTGAAGCATACATCTAAATGCACGAACGTGAAGAAACTGTGTACTGTACTATGTGTTCTCACGAACACAAACACTGAGGGTAAAACAGATACGGCCTTCTTGAGCAGGGGATCAAATTCACCATACATCATGATAAACTAGAACAGGGAAATTAATGAGAGCCTGCCTTCTTTAGAGAGAGCATATGTTTCTCACTCTGAAAAACCAAAAGGAGTATCAGAACAGATCAACAAAGAGAAAACAGAATTACTTACTGTTGGAAATGTATCCATTGCAATATACTGCCATTAAAAAAACCCTTAATATTTTTTTAAAAAAGAGACATAATAGCAACAAAGCAAAATAATTCTTCTATCAAGCAAAATTGTGATAGTTATCCTTTTTTTCTATCAGCAACAAAAAACTAGAAATGTGTTGCAAATAGCATTTCTAGTCCCACAGGAGAAACAAGCCATATTTGGATACTTCTGTTTGGTAAATTTCCTAGCCATTTAACAAGTGTAGTGACATGGGGTGTTCCTTCAAGCATTCGGGGTTAGTATTCAAATAGATCAGGGCTATGAAGACAGAAGAAGTGAACATGGGAAAAACAAACATTTGGACTTGAAAATGAGAATTAAAATCAAACACAATAAACAGCTTCAATAACGCCTTGTACAGTTTTATTTTTCTTATTTGTAATAGACCTCATATTTACTAAAATAAAGTTATGCAAAATCCTGAATGTCTGGCAGTACACATAATGAAGAAAGAGTTCTGCTCTTTTCTTATGAAGATAAAAAGGCTACCCTGCACCACTGACATTACATTTTAAAAGATGAAATTAACAAGTCAAATACATGAGACCATGATGGCAGATAATAATAAATAAATATCACAAGTCATTCATACTAAAACACACCTTTACTCCTGAAACCTAATATCTGGCAGGACCGCCACAAGAAACGCACTTCACCACATGCCCCCTTTTTCCTCAGTTAGGTTACCATGAGGATTCACTTGGACTTGAGCAGAATAAGCTAAACAAAAAACAAACTAAAAAATAAGCTAAAGAAAAAAAATGAAACTGTGCATTCTCTTAAGCTTAGAAACTACGTTTTTCTACACTTTTGAAATGCTGAATTTTCTTAGAATTTAAAGTGCACCTCTTAAAAGTCATTATTGTAATAGGTACCTTAGCAAGAACTGTGTTGTTGATAACACTGTACTGAAGAAGAAATGGGAATTTTACTCCCTGTCATCGCTTCTCTGGGACCAGCTTGCTTTCAGAAATGCATTATCACAATTCGAAAATTTGTGTGCTTTTTTTTGGATGCTGTTGCTTCCACTAACCCAATACTCAGTCTTCCACTCACTGGTTCACTTGACAGCTTTCACAGTGTACACAAGGAACTGTGACCTTGTGTTTCATACTGAGATGGTTCTGAAGACTGACTGGACAGCTTCCACAGCCCAGGCAGGGCCTCGTGGACGACTTCATTTAGTCTCATAACAACCCTGCAAAGGAGTGCTTCCTATCTCCACTCACAAACACTATGCTGACCTCACTGAGTGAAAGGGACTTCCCAATGTCACATGGCTGTTAAGAGTCAGAGCCAGGACAGGAGCTTGGGTATTCTAACTCAAAAAGTAGAATTCTTTCCACCACACACAGTCCTGCCCCTCAAACAGCTTGTGATCTAGCAGAGGAGATAAAACACAGAGCTCAAAACAGAGAAATTTTAAGGAGCTTGCCTCCAACACTTGGGAGAATCAAGCTAAGTTACCCAGATGCTAATTTTGAGCCTCAGCTCAGATAATAAAGCTTCTGATGATTGCTGATACCCAAACATCATCTCGGACTCAGCTCTGGCAATTATACTCCTGAGCCGAAGTCCCTATTTTGATGTCCCATCTCATATCCTACGACTTATGAAGTGGGGTCCTGCCTTGCTCTGGACAGGACTAGAGTCCTGTCTTTGATCTCAACCTTTGGCGCTTTGATTTCCTCTGGGCAGATTCCCTTAGAGTTCAGAGTCCCTGTCTGCTCTGCACGTTATCGGGAACCCGCCTGCTCGCACACATCCCTTAGTTCAAGCTGCCTTCATGCATAATTTTAACTACTGCATTAGTCTAACCAGTTCATTGCCTTCAGGGTAACTATCCTTAAGCCATCCTCCACATTGCTACCAAAATCATCATTATGTAACATAAACCTAATTATGTTCCTCTCTACTTAAAATTTTTCACCAGATCCCTGAAACTTCTAAGATAAAAGCCAAAGCCTTCAAAAGGACATAAAATCCTTTCCTACCTTATTAACTACCACTCATCCCAGGATACTTTATACTTTAGCTACACCAAACTTCTTGTTATTCTTGCAATGGGAAAACAGTTTCATGCCTCTGAGAGTTTGCATATGCTGACTCCTCTGTCCCGAATGCCTTTATCTCCTTGCAGGCCAGGGAGCCAACTGTCATTCACTCATTAGGGAGGCAGAGGCATTACTCCCATCACTGAAGCTTTCTTCTCTGTGCTCCTGATCCCCCGACGCAGGCCTCTGTTAAGACGCTCCCACACTGCATGGGAAGGAGTTGATAATACGGAGCTGTCAGCATCTCAAGGGGCAAGACTTCCTATTTAATGATTGTACCTCCAGCAATTTCCTCCGCCCATCTCTGTGAGAGCCCTGCTACCTCCTGCTGGACCCCAACTCCTGTTACTGTATATTCTTTACCTGTGTCAACCATATTCTTACGTGGGATACAAAGATGTCCTTGAATCTCAAATTTACAGAACTAGGTCCTACCTTCTTAGTTTGCAGTGAAGAGAAACAAACTTATTCCTGTGTCAAAATAGGACAAACCAAATGCCAAGTCTGGAGGTATTAAACTCATCTGGCGGGTAAGGAGACTTTAAAAGGTGGCACCCAACTTAGGAGGGACTGCAGACAGGGATAACAGCCACGTCCTACTGGAACAGGACAGGCAGCAGAAAATGAGGTCCTAAATGAGGCTGCTGGCAAAGGAGACAGGGCAAGGCTGCTGTGCCATCCACCACTAAGCAGCTGGGGCGGGTCAGAGACATGTGGGTCCCGGGAGCTCTGTGTACATCTGAGCAGATGTGTATGCTTAGGGACACAGAGTAGTGTTCACATATAAAACAAAAGAAGGAGTGTCTGCATTCTCTTTCCGTTTGTTGTTGTTGTTCAGAGGAAAAGCAATTAGAAGAGATTGAGTTATAATTAAATTATAATTTAAAAAAATTATCTAACCGTGATACATTGAAAGTCAGAAAAGAGGTAAGACAAAGGCTTTGGGAGAGGTTATATTTTAGGACATTTCACGAAAAATGGGTTAATACTGGGAAACGGCAGGAAGAGAGGCCTAAGAAAATCAGTGGGTAAAATTATTTAACAGGCTAAATATTGAAATAATCCATAAGCCTTGTTAGAAATACTCTTAATTCAAATTTACTTAGAGTTTATTTCTTCTTTAATTGTAAAGAAATTTCAAAATTATCAAAATTTTAGAGAGGAAATTGGCAGTTTGAAGAAACAGAAGATAAGATGAAACACACACATATATACATACAGTCACGCGTCGCTTAACAACGAGGATACATTCTGAGAAATGTTATCAGGTGATTTTGTCATTAGGCAAACATCATAGAATGTACTTACGCCCTAGATGGTATAGCCTACTACACACCTAGGCTAAACGGTACTACTCTTATGGGAGCACTGTCGTACATGCGGTCCATCATTGACCAAAACATCATTATGTGGTGCATGACTGTAGATGTGTATGTACAGTTATACATAGCATATTGTAATATACTTTATAATATTTCTTAAATTTATAATGTGTTAATCACAAAATATGTGAAATATTCTGTACTTCCTGAGTATCTACTATTTACATAGCAGTCTTTGACATCAAGTGAAGCTGTATGTGAACAATCAATTTTTTCTTAAATAAAAAGTACGCTTTGAATATTGCAACCCTCCTATTAATTCTTAGTACAGGATCCACTGTCTCACGCATCCTTTAAGAAAAAAAGTCTATGTGTTATTGCTCCCCTATTGATATTTTCTCTTAAAATATTTCTAGATTATATGCCCTTTAATGGCAGTAAAATCAAGTGCTTATAAAGGTCCAATATCTTAAAATGAGTCAAATTGGTAACAGCATGAACATTTCCGTTTTATTTTGGTTAGAAAGTGGGATACGCCTGGAGCCAGAAGAATGAGAGCAGTAGAAAGGAGAGAGAGGCCCTACTCACCAAACCACGCCTGTTGGTCGCCTTGAACTTCTATGGCTAAGCCAAAGTCGGCCAGTTTCACAGCTGCTCCCTTGGATTTGCTAGCTAAAAGCAAATTCTCAGGCTTTATTTAGAAAGAAAAAAAAGAGACTGAAGTGAGAACCTATTTTAAGTGACTATTCAAAGCTAACAACACTTTATAAGATTGGGGGAAAAAAAAAGTCATGCACTGTTCTCTCTCCTGGAGACTGTCATTCCTAAATCCCAGGGAAAACATGGTTAGAAAATGATTAAAAATGATCATGTGTGCAGGTTTCAGACAAATGCATAAATGTACTAGAAAGTTACTGGACAGAAGAGAGAAAACACTTGGGGAGAGATCACATGAATGGAAGCACCTGTCTTGACCTGCTCACATGTTTCCAAGGGCCACCTGAGTTCCAGACTTGGCCATGGACATTGACTTAGAAGCTTAACAGAGCATAGACATTTTCAGCAGAAGGAAACTTGGCAAAAAGATAACAAGAGTTGGACCAATCTGCAGACATTTGGCAAATGAAATGGTGCAAATTAAATCCTAGCTGACTTCAAGAGTTTGGACCCAAATGTAGTGATTTTGATTCTTCAATGTTTCCAAACAATTTCTGTACAAATTTTGGAGTCTTATTCTGAATTACGTATTAAAATTGCTGTCTTTAAGAATCTGTTTATTCTTAAAGGCAGAAAGACTGTACTACTATTTGCCAAATGTTATAGTTAGCTTTTTTTTTATTTATAAGCCAGTTTTTTAAAACATAATTTACATGTCTTCAAAGTGTGATTCAAAGCATTACTTATATATTTATTTTCACATCTTGGAATACTATAAGAAAGATACATTTTTATTTTCTTGGGTATTTATCATCACTCAAGGACTGATAACTCAGTCTTGGAATAAGGCTGTGTCTATACCACCGTTTCCCAACCAGAGCTTTGAGACACATTGGCACTTTGAAAACAAGCACCATGGCAAAGTCTTGAATTTCCCCGGACCACCTGTGTAGATTCTAAGACATGAAAGAAGAAGATGGTCAGGAAAAGGAGGCTGCTTAACACACACAGAGAAGTCTCTTCACCCCCAAATATCTGGATGAACACATGGCAGGGTTGGTGTATATACATGAGAGAGTGGTTCAACATCTTTTTACCCTGGGACAAGGCCAGCAAATTTAGAGGTGTGTCTCAGACTGAAAAAAGTTGGGAAATAATGGACTCCACAAGTGCCAAAACAACTACCTGAAAATTTTAAAAACTCAATCAAATTGGTTTTGGTTATATACCGACAAACAATGAATTTCATATTTTTTCATGAAATTTGCTACTTTTTTTTCTTTCTGAATCAGTCGAGTCTGTTGGTTGTTTTGACCTTGTATAAACACAGCCTAAACCAATATTTCATTGATTAATTAAGCCAGCCATGCAAATTAGCAAAGACTCATAACCAGAACTTGGAAGAAATTAGGTTAAGTCTACAGGAAATAAGAGTGTAGGCAAGTAAGTTTTCATCAAATACCAGACTTCTTCAGGCTATTGCTGCTCACTGCCATCAGATTCGTCACTATTAGGACAATTGGTAATTGTAAGGAAAGCTTTGTAATGTTTTAGGGCTGATAGGGTTTCGAATGACCTCAGCACTAAATACATGATAATTTAATTTGGATTTGGGCTGAAGATGTCTCAAGAATATGAAAGATTTCCATGCTGAAATAACTTTTAGTAAAACCTAACATTCGAAATTACTTGGAGCTGTAATTTGTCTAGCAATATACTACAGTATCTAACCATGTTACATTATTATTTGACCTTCTATTTTCAGAACTAAAATTTCAGGTCTACTACATTCATGCATTTTCTAATATAATCAAGAAGTAATTTTCAGCTATTAGTTTATGGAATAAATAACTTGGAAAAACTACATCAAACTGTAAGCAACAGTTTATTTCTTTGTAACCTTCATTTTCGAAAGCACTGAGACGTCAGAGATCTCTGCTAATACACATCTGTCCTGATTTGTCAACCACAGACTCATTCAAGAAAAGAGTTCCAATCACTTTGGAAATCACAATCACTTTAAGTCTTTTTAAATCAAGTGGTATTGAAGGTTTGTTGAGCAAATACCAGTGTCATCAGCGAACAAACAAAAAATTTAATGTGCTTTTATTCTTATCACTAAATTGAAAAGCTTCTGGGCAGTGCTGTGTGCATTTTGCCCTAAAACCCCAAGTATCTGCCAATTCAGAAGAAATGGAATGCCTTAGAGCTTAATCATGCATGGCCTCTGAATGAGTAGGGCAAATATTCACACCTAGAAATGATCTAGAAGACTTCTCTGGGGGGCCTTGTGAGTCATCCAGGAAAATAAAAAGTCCGTGTGGACCAGTGTTTCACCTTTTACCCATGAAGACTGTTCAGCTGCAGTTATGTTCAGGAAAAGGCAGGGCTATTCCAAGGTTACTGTATAAATATAAAAGTTAATAGCACTGAAATGGTTTCATGCTTATGTATATCTTTTAGGCAAGCCTAAAATACAGAATTATGGAATGCAAACAGAAAAATTAGGATGATTATTGACTTTACTAAAGGTTCATTCACTTTATAAAATTTCATCACGAGATTGCTTCTAATGGTCAGCTTCAATGAAGTATTAAAAATATCACATACAACTCTTTGGAATATATCAGTTTGAATAATCCTGTTATCATGTTCTAACATCCATATAGCCTCCAACTTAAAAATACATTGTACTACAAAAGTTCATTGGCAAGTAGATTAGTTCAAATTCTGAATGCCTATAGGAAGGAAGATAATTTGTGGTCATATAAATAGTAGGATCTCTCAGCTAATCAGTGGCACTTCCTTAAAAAAGGATCTCCACTCTTATCTGCTACTATCACACTATTTTGATTTTCTTCAAAGCAAATGAGAAAGGTGAGATGAGAAACACAGTCCTTCCAGTGCAGCTATGGTTGACCACAGGGGCCTAGCACTACGAAAGAAATGGGCAACACGGTGATCTAGAAAGAGGGTGAAGATCTGGGCTTACGTCCTGGGGCTGACTGTTATTAACTATGTGGACATGGGCAACCCATAGACTCTGGAAGCTAATTAATTAGTTCCTTCATCTCTCAAATGAACATTATAAGTATAAATTCTATCTCACAATAGCATGTATGGAATAATAAAATCCCACTGGATTTTAGGACCGCTATCCTCTGGAAGGGACAATATATACACATTAGTGAAGAACTATGACACTCCTGTGCAGGTGGCCATTTCAATGTGCAGACATTAAATATTTGTAATGAATATTCATAACTTGAGGAATTTCTGTATTCCTAAAATAAATGCAACCTATTATGTTAATCTTTACATACTGAGATTCTCTCTAAATTCTTAGAACGCAATCACTTTTTAGGTTGGTTTTTAAATAGATTCTACTGACATTCTCACACATAGGTTCCTTCCCCACCCCATAGCTTCCTAATGATGCAGGATTTTCCATGACATCTGGTCTTAGTGTCAACAACCATTTATAGCATATCAGCTGTAATGAGCAGCAACTGTTTGAAGTTTTGTTCTGTACTTCCATATAGATACAATGCTAACTTCTTTCATTGCGATTTGAGATTTTCTCGAAACTGTTCAAATATCTCAAAGGACCTAGGCAAGTTGCTGGCATCACTTTAGGGACTGGAAGAGACTTGGGAGATGAAATAACTCAAACTTTTTGGTTTCTAAATGAGGGAGGGAGGTCTAAAGAGATGAAGCAAGGACTTGCAGCCAGATTTCCTGATTCCTTCTTTTAAAGATGTGATACTCAGGAAACCCCTCGATGGTATAAAAATGGGTCATTTTCAAAAGGTAGCTATCTGTAGAAGAGTTTGAACTACTCAAAAATATTTACTACCCATATCCAAATAAAACAAAGGGAAAACTTACAAAATTCTCACAAATCTCATGAACACATCCTGAGGATTCCTAAATTAGTGTGATCTCTATTAAGGAACTGAGTCGGCAAAGGTGATGATCATCTTCAGCATCAGTCATATCACAGATGTATCTGTGCACATACGTGATAACTAGGCAATAAAACACAAACATGAGGAATATATATGTGTAGTGAAATCACGTGTTTTACTTTTTTTATGCTTTTTTCTTTATGAATATTATAAAAACAGCAAGTTACTATTTTACTATTCTATATTATTCGATTCTTACATTCCCTTTGATATTAGCTTTTAAGAAGTAAAACTGTCTCTTTAGATTTCTTTCCTCTATCAGAGAGTCTGAACCTTTCAACATGAAGTTAACTATTCTCTGCTTTGGTGTGTTTTCAGTCACTTTTTCTTTGCCAAAGAAGGTGTGAACAAAGCTACTAGAAATAAACTGAAAAGTTTTGCATGAATCAAAAAGCTTCAATATCAAGCTCATTCATGCATACGGTAGGAGTTATTTTGTGCACAGGGTACAAGTGAGTTTAGCTTTTGTTTTTAGACGGAATGGATACCTGAATTTATGTACTCAGCATGGGGAGGTTTCATCTGATACATGTGCTGTAAGTCTGTGCTTACGAAGTACTATTTCCATCACCATGTGTACATGAGCAAGTCCATCAGAATCACTCTGTATTCCATTCCTGTTTCTTGACTGACTTCTGCATTATCAGCACACACTATCAGGCTGACTGAAAGAAGTGGACTGTAACCACAGCAGGACTGTGCGAATGACCTATTCCTTCTCCGTACCTGACACACACCAGGCACTCAACTGACTACGTGGACTACGGAATTCATCACCTACAGAATTTATTCCTAAAATACCTAGACGTACATTATACACAAACGGCAAGTTCTTTAAACTTTTATCTAAACATGGTTCTGAGAAAAGCGGAGTAACTGTGATTTTATAATTACTCAAATGAAGAATTCACAATTTGATATATCTACTACCCCTCGTTAACAAGGATTTACTGAAAGCATGTCATATTCCCCCCAGAAAACTAATTCCTTTATTTTCTGGTCATCAATTTAATTTTATTCCCATGAAACAGACTTTAAAATTTCCCCAAATCTCCAAAATTATTATTGTCATTAAAATCTCTCTCTCTCTGTCTTATATCCCTCCACCCATTTAATGATTTTTCCCTGAAACAGCATTGTTTTTCAGGAGGCAGGCTAATAAGAAAGGAGCATTCTCGGCTGAGGCAATTCACAGGTGCTGATCTGTTGTTACAAGATTGAGTGGTAGGTAATTTGCTTTCATGAAGTCCTTCAGTAACCATTTCTGACATACTCTAAACTAAAGAAATCTTACCAATTTATGTGAAATACAGTTCTTTGAAAATTCACGGCTATGTAACTGTCTCTATCGACTTCTGTCAACTTATCTATAGAAATTGCAATCTCCATGCTCTGAAATTACAGAACATATCTGACCTGATATTCCTTTATTTCTAATGACATCAAAAGTTGTGACTGCAACCTCCTTTTGTCCTCTGATTCTTCTGGATGCAGTACTTGTGTGATGTGCTTCTTTCTTTCCGGCAGGAACAGCACCAACACATTTTCCACATATTTTAAATAATCTTTGACTCGGTGGCCTGTAGGTTTCATGTACACAGGTCTGCTCTTGTTTTGCTCTGCAATATATGCCCGCAGCTAAGACAGTGCTTTCAGTAGGTGCTCAAGAAACGTTTGATGAATGCTTGTTCTTCTCTTTTTATACCTGACTTTTCAATCTCTAGTTCACAAATATCCCACCCTGAGTTATACTATTTCACCCTGTAAAAAAATAATCTATTTTTAAGCACTCCAAACTGATTGTCTCAATGTGGCCTCAATTAAATGTGGCAAATGCATTTCATTCTTCTCTATGTCTCGTTTTCCAAAGGCTGTGGCCAATGCCACCTTACTAATTCCTAAATAGGAAATTTTTACTTTATATACCAGTGTACTGCCAAATCATGTTGCCCCCTACTCCACATTGCATCTTAAATATACCTTATTCTTGTATTCCTAATGATACAGATTTGTATAGCTCTGAAAAATGCATAGGCAGGATTATTTTAATCTTACGATTCACTAAATTTAGGAGCACCTTCGCAAATAATTCTTAATGTTGATGGCAAAATTATTTTCTCATCATTGTTTTGACCTATTCGTTGGTCTCTATAAAGCCTTTTCAATTCATTCAACTAACTGAATTGAGAGGTGGTAGTGACTAAGCACGTAGACCCTGGAACCAAACTGCTTGGGTGCAAATCCCATCTTACGGACCGAGCGACCTTGAATAAGTTCTTTCACTCACGGTTGCTACATCTCCCCTTATGCCACATGGGGATGCTCATAGTGCCTTCCTCATCAAGTTGTCACAAAGATTCAGATGATAACACAGTGCAGGCTATATGGTGACTGCTTGACAAATGGCAGCTACTGCCATTTCTATTATTAAGGTCCTGCCTTGATCCAAATCCTCCCAAAGACTAGAGCCATATTCCCGAACTGTAGTAATTACGTCACCACTGCTAGATCTCCCTAATACTACTTGGATCTACATCAGTTGGCCTGACACTGGGCACAACTTAGACAAAAGGTTGTGGTCCCTGCATCCACTGGATACTGCCTGGTGCTGACTGATGTGCTTTCTTGATGCTAATATCCCACCACCCTGAACCTGCTCCTGTTGTTTATTTCTGGGACATCCTCCAAATGCCTGCTGTCCCTCAGCCTTGTCTCTAGGTCCTGATAATTTTCCACTTGGTAGATTCCACTGTCTAATGAAACCCAAGGAGTAGAGCTTATTCAAATATTGAAATGGTGATCATTATGCTGCAGATATATTTATTTTATTCAATATTAATTAACACACAATCTATTTTATTCACCGTTGCCTTTAATATTACAAGTGTGCTTTTGGTTGAACTTCGTTCATTCCTAAATTGAAGGAATATGTTCCAACTATTTACTAGGTATAAGGTCCTATGTTGGGTACTGTAGAGTAATACAAGATGTTAAACAGCTATTATTCTAGGAGGGGCTTACAAACAAATTTTACAGGCCTCATATGCTCATAGGTGCCTGTGATAAGGATGATAAACATAACACTTCCATGTTTTTTTTATCTCACTGATATGGAGAAATTAAACTGCGCATCAACCATCTGTACTGTACATGAATGAACATACGAATTATGATACGGAAACAAAGATATATGGACTGATAACAGTAAGGGCAACATTTTGTTTAAAGTCTCGTAATGAGAAATTTCAGCAGTTGAACTTTTTTACTTTAATATACTAGTAAATATGCTATCACAAGTAGTCTATTTATCAGATAGACTATGAATGGTGGATATAAAAGACAGAAAACAAAGTCAGGGATTTAACACACTCAAAGTGTGCATAAATTCCCTCCATTGCACAAGTTTTAGATCTCTAAGTATGTTTATGAAATGACCTACTGACACAAGCACTGAGAACCAGACTCGACTGAAGTCTATCCAAGTCGGCAACGTGGCAGAAACTAAGACAGCATTCCAGACATCATAACCAGCTCCATCAAAAGCCCGTCTCCGTCCTCTCTCAAAAGCAGAGGAAGAACGGGAAGCAAACACTTTTCCCCTTGAAAGGAATCTCATGGGTGACGCCGCAGCCTGTTTCTATGGCAGTAAGTCTCCTTAGAAATCACCTGCCTGCGTTTTTAACTAGTGACTTTAGCTCTTATGTCAGAAAATATATTTTTCTTCACAACCTATACCCTAGGCCCATTGCCAGCCCTGATTAAAGTTGCAGTCTTTGAAGGGCTCAGCTGACTTTGGACATGTATAGAAGTCCAATGTTGTAAGTGCACAAAATACATTTTAGAAGGCATGGAAGAGAATTCAGATTTTTCACTCTTGGCTTTTAGAGCACATTTTTAAGTATATAAAAAGGAGTTGAATGTTTCTAATGATAAATTTATTAAATAGAGTATCCGACAAAACAGCACAAATAATGTGCATGTCTGTATATGTTCACCTAAAAAGGAAACTGATACTGAGAGCTGTGGGAAGTAACTAAAGGGGCTCTGTCTGTACACGGCTAGTAAGGAATGAGGTGATCACCAAAGACAGGAATTTTCAAAGGAACATATTGGTTTTCCTTTATCCTGATGGGTAACTTTAGTAAGTGTTAGCGGATGTACACAGTCCCGTCTTGGCTCTCCCAAAGAACACACCATTAACCACATCTTTGCTTCTGACATTTAAAGCTCTCAGACTCAAACTGAAATCAAAGGAAGATTCCCAAAAATTAAGGCAGTGTTTTGCTTAGAAATCACATCTTCACGCAACTCCCTGTGGATCTGTAGATATAGACTCTTCTAGAATATACTAAAGGAAAGGAAACGATAGATTTACAATTTATTATAACTAGAGAGTCTGCGAGTGAGAAACCAGCCTAGGTCCTCCCACCAAACGCACGCAGTTCAGGACATTCTGACTTACCCTTTGCCACCTCGACACAGTCGTGTGTTGCACAATGAGGTTCTGGTCAACAACGGACCGCACATACAATGGTGGTCCCGTAAGATTCGTACCTTGTGGCCTAGGTGTGCAGCAGGCTAGATTTGTGTAAGTACACTCTATGATGTTCACACAATGACAAAATCGCCTAATGACACATTTCTCAGAGCATATCCTCGTCGTTAAGCGACGCATGACCGTACTGATCTCTGGAAAAGACTGAGGCTTCAAAGAATCACAACTATGTGGTGCTCACATTTGCCATTCTGTCCACCGGGCAGTTTCTTCCATTTAAATTTCTAAGCCTTCAGTATTTCTCTGAAATTCCATAAGTAAAACCAGAATGCTGAGAGAAGGGAACAAAAAATTAGTAAAAGAGTAGTCTCCTTCTGAACTAATTTCTAAATGATCTAAACATTTCTCATCCTCAATGGTATCAGGAGCTCAGCGAAGTCTTAAAAGCATTAGCAAGTATGCTTTTATTATGTAATATATGCAACATAAATATTATTTGATAATAAAATTTATTTTACTTTTATTCCATCTGTTTTAAAAGGCCCTAGTATCTTGGCCCCTAGGCATATAAATAAATAAAGAACCAGGAGGCCTCAATGCCCTCAGAATTCCTGGGACTGATGTTAAGGGAAAGAGATTTCAGAACCCAAAATGGGGTTCTCAGCACCCAATCATTTGGGCCTAAAATTTACTTAATAACCTTATCTCTATTCACTTTATAATTTTGATAACCCTTTATATAATATTAGGTATATATGGCATGACTACAAAATAGTACATTTGATTAATGTCCACAGAACAAGTTTAGATTGAAGACGAGACCATCAGTCCTACTCAAAGTCACATTAGATACTATATCCACTCTTAGGAGGAAGGAAATGTAGCAACCTATTTATTGTAAATGTCAGGAAATTATTTCTCTCTGGATGAAATGGGATTTATACGTCTGAAGCGTGTATCAGAGAAGAGATGAAGTAAGTGAGACTGTGGAGAGGGAAAGTGTTTCTGTAATGTGTTGGAATGAGTCCACACAACTGTATTGCTCATATTCTTGCCTTTACAGGCATAACTGCAGCTGAACAGTCATTAGGAACTGTGTGGTGGTTGATCTCCAACGACATTACTCACCTTCAGGTCCCGATGGACTACGCCCATCTGATGGCAGTGTAGCACAGCCTCCAGGATCTGCTGAATGCAATGACTGCATGCAAACACCAGGGGGCGTGTGTTAGTTCCAAGCTTACACTCACTGTCTGTATACCCTCAGAGAGACTGGGTTAAAGTGCAAAACCAACAGACAACTGGGGTCGTATTTTACCACCTTCAGTAACGTAAACATATTGCTCAAGCAGAGTGACTACTACCTCAGAACAATCAGGATCTTGCCAGATGTGAGCCAAATGTGATCCACTTGTTCTAGAAAAATCCATCTTAAAAATATTTCACTTAATGCAGGAGCTCATTTCCTGGTTATAAATTCTTACAGGAAATGAACTGGAACACAAATATAATCTCTATAGTTGTGCTCCGCCTCCACCCTACACACAAAAGCTGTTTCCCTCTGCTCTCCCACTTATCTCATATCATTCCAAAGCTGTCACGGTAGCAATCAAGGTGCCATTAAGCTTAAATTAGGATACGTAATGAATTTTTGATAAATCATTAACTTCTTGTGCTTTAATTTAGCTGGCAATTATTATCTCTTGCCTGAGGGTTCATCAGACTCAAGTGGAGCAATGTGTAGCCAGTTGTTCTGCTGCAGCAACCCACGGTCTCAGAACAGAAGTGGTGTTTAGATCTACAGGCGGACATACATCACAGGCCGACTTCATCTCCAGGCAAATGCTGGACGTTTCAGGAAAGCCTGCCCCCAAACCGCCGCTGGTGGGTTCCTGCTTGGAAACCTAACAGGTTGTGTTCTTAATACCATCCTTCTCTTTTTGCTATGATGTATATTTAGCCTGTAGATGAGCAAACTGAAAGAGGCGTCATGCATTACCATTTCGTCATTTAGTCATTTTAGGGAAAAATTGGGAAAGGCAAGGGAACCATTTTAAATACCCACCCTCTGCCCTTTCCCCAGAAAAAAATAACAAAAAAAACTCCTTTGATTCAGATTTATGGACTCCATATACTGACCTTCAGGTCCCTGTGAACTATGCCATTTAGGTGACAATGATTTACACTTTCTAGAATCTGCTGTATACAATGACTGTAAAGATACAAGGGCAGAATGGAAGGGAGAACATTTTAAAGGCACATAGTCACATTGAATACAAAATAAAATGAAAGTTCAAACGAAACAAACAAACAAACAAAAATTATATTTTTTCACAACATTTCTTTAGCTTTCCATTGGAATTAAATAATGCTGAATAAAGCTAATTCTGGTTCTAACAAAAAATGACATCCAACATAGAATTTGTGACATGTTCAGACAAAACAATTTGAGCTGTGTTTTTCATTGCAAGTGTACAAATTAAATCACTTTTATACAGAAGTCAAAATTTCCATATGCAGGCAGAGAAATTTATAAGTAATTCCCATAATGTTCTGGGAAAATTCGTCAAAGATATAAAATTCATGGACATTTCTCATACACATCTAAACTGTTTAAAATCTGAGGTCACAATTAAACATAGGTGTTGAAACAAGAGGGTAAACACAGATGAAGTGGCAGGTGAAACGGGTTAAAAAAACGGAAGGACACATTTATCATTTTGACTTAGCAATGGTGCTTCTCGCATAATATATGAAGAGGAGAACTATTGCAGGTCTCCAACAACACACGGAGAATTTACAGTGAGCCCATGACATGAAATAAACCCTTCTTTAGTACAGTATATACTCTAGGGCAGGCCTAGGTACTTCTAAAAAAAATAAATAAAAATTTAAAACCCCCTGAGGCACCAGCAATTGTTAAATACATTTCCATACACCTCAGTGAAGGAAAACTTTTGCTTATTACTATGTCAAAATGCACCATTTAGACTTTTCTTAGTAGAGGCTTACTGACGTCACGTAGACTGCTAATCATATTAGAGGGGGGAAATCATTGCTGGCACCTATAGGTCCCGAGAGCTGCCCCCTGACATGACAGTAATGTGGAACACATCACACGGATGAATTCTGTGCACGTTCACTGTGTGGTTCGAGAGCAGGTATGTAGAGAATTACGTTCATCCATTTAAGGATTAGGTAAACATTTTTATGAGGACATTTTCAACCATTTCATGCACAAAATATTACTCCAAAGTAAATTCTTAGATTAAAAAAATAATCACCATCTGATTTATTACAATGTAAATGTCAAAAAATTGATTATGACTGATTTTCTACCTCTAACTCAATTAAGAGTGCACTAAAAGCCTTACATTGGTTGTTATTGACTATATAGCTTATTTGAGTGTTGACAATTATTTTTTAAGTCATGTGACTCTTTTTTCCTTCTTCAATAATGTTCACTTTATACTCCTTTTTAGGAATTTCACCTTCTCTTCTCAAACCACAGAAGTTATTGGGCCTAGAAAATAAAGACGTAAATGATAGTTCATATTCAATGAACATCAGTTTGTTTCTAGTGAGAAGGGATTCAATTCTTAACTTCTTGAGGACTAGTAAGAAAACAGACTTTTGCAAATTATTTGCGGAATATGCTCTTTATTCTTGTAGTTGGGAAGAGAATGTTTCTTTCTCCTTGATTTTGTGTGGGACCTATCCTAAAAAATAACCCATAGTGAATTCCAAGACTTCACAGAAGCACGTGCATAAAATGACCCAACCCATCAGGTCCACTCTGTTATCTGCAGGGCTCTTCCATTGTGAAAACAGTCTCTATTCTAATTTCAACCAATATTTTTTCAAACATAATAATAACCTGTTTACTTAACTTTAAAAAAACAAAATAAATGATATTCCCTAACATGTTCACTACTTTGATTAAAACTGTAAGTCTCTCTTGGCAAGTGGGCAAATAGCTGCTTCCCAGAAGACTGCTCTGAAACCCCTTTTCAGAGGCCTAATGTGAGGATTTGGGATAAACTGAGCAAGTCATGATTTACTAATAGTGTAAGTGACACAGAACTTTCTATTTGACTTTGGCAGTAAAAATTCCATTAAAAAATTAGAATGCAGTCATGTACAGATAAGATTCACAGAATGTCATAAACGACGGTATTAAACCAAGAAGATTAATTAGAAATTTGGAAGTGAGCCTGTGGATGCAATGTGCATTTGGAGGGATGGGGAACCTCTGATCAGCTGCCTCTGCTGAGGGCCGGGCCACAGGGGAGCAAGCCTTGGGAAGCTCTGACAGCATTAGCGAGCGGGGGCGGGAGACGGGTAACTGAATTTTCATAACATTTCATTTACATCGCTAATAATGAGCCAATCACTCACGGCTAGGTTCTTCAAAATAAGCATCAACTACAGAATATATGGAATGCTGAGAGGAGTTAACACTAAACAGTCTAAGTCATATCTTAGCACGTAGATTACTGTTACATCACTCCAAAACCATTGCCTATGTGTAGCCTAGGAAGTTTCAAACTAGAGAAAATGTCAGCCATTTTTAACTTCTGTAAAGATTTTGCCAATTAACAAGATTGGGAAATCCTCTTGAACCCTCTGAAATATGTAAATAAATATTTTTAAAGTGAGAGTTCCCAGGGTTATAATGAAATTTCCAAAGAGTTGACAACTAATGCTTTAGAGACCACTGGGGCTTTTGTAGTCTGTTTCTTTCTATGGTCTCTGATTAGACAGACGTGGGCCCTTCAGTGGAGCTATCTGTGAAGATGGAGTAGCTCCATATCTGCTACGTCCAATCAGTAGCCACTGCCCACATGCGGTTATTACGCACTTGGAATGTGGCTGGTGCAACTGGGGAACTATACCTTTTATTTTATTTAATTTTAATTAATTAAAATTGAAATTAAAATAGCCATCTGTGACTAGGGGCTACCGTACTGCTCAGCCCAGGATCGAGAGCTAGAGGTCTCAATCTTTGATCTCTTAACTTGGCTAAAAAACATATTTCTTTAGCAGAACTCATTCCAGTTAGGCTTTTTTTAAAAAAAATAAATAAAATACGAGCTCTAATTATAGATGCTAGATAAAAATAGACTTTAGACCAGATTCATGGACTTTTTGTTTCAAAGAGACCAGATACATAGATTTTTTTTCTTTTCCAAAAAAATCATCTTGGAAATCCTTAAGAGGATCAATTAAGAGGAATTCCTCATGAGAAGAGGTCCAAGAGGGTATTCTGAGATTCTCATAAATACTAAGCATCATGATTCATTTGTAAAGAGATATATTGAACAAGTGTCACTGGAAAGCTGAGTCCTGTATCTTGCCCACGGCAAGTCACTTACCTGGCATCGGCTTCACTGTAATATTCTCTCGCCACTATGTCTTCAAACAGCTCACCTCCAGTAACTCTGTGAAGACAAACAAGATGTTCACATTAAAAAAGAAGAAATTAGGCATCAATAGATTTGTACCAGTGTTCACACAGAACTTTTGTTTTCAGATTATTTAAAAAATTATTGTCGGAAGTATTTTAAAACGTTACGAGCCATTAAAACAGTTTTCATGATGGTCAATATATATCCATCTAAACACTTCCATCTTCTCTGTCTTTGTGTCACTAGATCCTGAGGACACAATTTTCTGCATGTCATATTCAGTGATCTCTCTTACAGAACATAGTTTCTCTGAAACTTATTTCAATTCTCCAAATATTAACTGAGATCTAACGAAGTGCGTGGAAAAGTTTAGGAACATTTTCTGAACAAAAAGAGAAGACGATGCACATCGTGGCTATGGACTGTGATTTGCAGGCTGTATCTCTCAGAAGGGGCTTGTTTCTTAAACTGCAATGACCATGCCTTTATGGGCTAGAGGTGGCCTTCCAGAATATTACCACTTCTGGGCTGAGAGCTTGATTTCCTCTGTAAGGCCCCCCATTTCTTTTATGTTCCATGTATTTGCCAGTGAACAAAGACTTAGGGTTTCTGGCAGTGTCCTAGGAGGCACCAGTAGTCCTTTCCAATGGGAAGGAGGCATATGCGCCTGCTCTCTGGAAGTGAAGACTTTCCCCCAATGCAACTCAGCAACTGAACTTAGCGACTCCAGGAGTTCGCTCAAACCATGGTTTCAAGATTCTCAAAATAAGGAGATGTAACTATATTTGGGATTCCTTTTTTTCTCTAGGTCCAAAGATTACTGCTTTGGGGCTGGAATTCTCTGACCAGTGATTTCTTGGCTTAGGCATTTTTTTTTTTTCCTGTAAAAAAAGGTGATTTTAAATTTCAAAGTAATAATAGTTTTGTAGTAAAATTCAAAAACCATGGAAGTGTACCAAGTACTCCCCTATCCCTTAACCCCGATTCCACTCTCTGGAGTAAACAAATTTTAACTCCATGTGCATCCTTTTAACTTTTATGTGTCTTCAAACATCTACACTTTTCCCTTGTGAACACACACAAAGAAACATACTTTTCTCATAAAAGTGAAATTGTACAATACATATAAATTATTAGGCTGCGTTTCTCATTTGGCATGGGCACTGTTTCATGTCAGAAGCATTCCCCTATTTATAAAATAAGTAATAAAGAGAGACACGTGTGTTTGTGAACAAACACGCACACATATATATTTGCATATTTGAGAGTATTTACAGAAGATAAATTCTTAAAAGTAAAATTGGTGGGTCAAAGAGTATCCACATTTGGGTCTGGCCCTGTGGCCTGGTGGTTAAGTTTGGCACACTCCACTCTGGCAGGCTGGGTTCAGACCTACACCACTTGTCAGTGGCCGTGTTGTGGTGGCAACCCACATATAAAATAGAGGAATACTGGCAATGGATGTTAGCTCAGGGCGAATCTTCCTCAAGCAAAAAGAAGAATATTGGCAACAGATGTTAGCTCAGGGCAAGTCTTTCTCAGGAAGAAAAAGTATTCACATTTAAAATTTTGTTGGGAAGACAGGGCAAACTGCCTTTCAAAATGGTTTGTACCCCAACATTGTGAAGGTGCCCACAGCCCACATCATTACTAACAATGGTTGTTATCAATAAACAAAAACACTCATCTAATTTGAAAAAAGTTCTCATATTAATATGAATTTCTGGATTATTAGTGAAGTGAACCATTTTTTCATGTATTTATTAGCCATTTCTTCCTCTAGTGTGATCTGGCTTGATTTTAAAAGGAAATTTCAGCTTTGGAGTCTAACCCTGTAACAGTGAATATCTGCTGAGTGCTTCCCAGGTGCCACACAGTGAACTGAACATGATGTTCTCAGAAATCCTCACAATTACTCTCTGACATGCATTTTACGATTAGCCCAATTTACTGACTGGAAAATGGAGGTAAAGAGAAGTTAAGTAACTTGCCCAAGACTACACAGCCTTCCGTGGCACAGGTGGGCCATCCACTCCACAGGCCATGCTCTCAGTCACTACACAGTGCAACCTTTCCAATAATTACACTGTCAGACTTTCTAGAAGTTTAGGAGGCACGAGTCATTTGGAAAAGCATCAGAAGAAGGTATAAAGCTTGTGTGTACGTACATTACAGAGTGTGAGATAAAATTATTCTTACGATAGCTTTCTTTTTTGGTTCTTGTTTGCTTTTTTGCTTTAATAAGTTCTGAAATATCATCAAATGATAACATGTTCCAGAGATCACCAGTTATTATTCTCCTTTTCTACAGGAAAAGATGCGATACTAAAAACTGTAAATTTGTCTGAAAGTGTATGTAACTTTTCCTCTCTCCATTGCATTCTGGGTATTTATAAGTCCTTTAATGTTGAAGTCATTATTTTCACCCTTCTTCTTTTTACATATAAAACGTGCATCTAAAATTATCATTTGAAGCTTCATAGGGGCTTCTTCTGAAAACCATGGGTACATGTCCATGTCATTTCATTTAATAGCATAGCTAGGTGTTTTTTCTAATCAGGGTCTATAATAATAATGGAAAATCATACAATGTGCCCTAGATAAATTATAGTACAAAATAATTAAATATTAGATAGAAATTACTTCCAATAAATCCATTACTGTCTCTATGATGATGATAACAGTTTTGTGGGATTTCTTCCTTTGACTGTAACTGATGTAGATATGATATATATTCATATTTATTTTTGTTTTTGACCACAGGCTCCTAAAAAATCTGTATTACAAGCAATTGTGGATTGTTAAAGTGTTTAATAAATATTGATTAGAAAGCCTATTGTCGTTAATGAAACTGCTGCTGCTTATAGTAGCTCCTTAAATACACTGAATATCACATGAGAATTGTCAGATCCTAAACCACTGGGATCTTTGATACCTTGGCACCTAACCTAGCATCTGACACATAATATTTGCTTAATTGATGAGTGCTGAAGTAATGATTAAATGAATTATCCAAGTCAGAAAATCATGCTATCCATTTACTGTAAGTCTGGACCTTACATGCACTTAAAAAGAAAAAAGAAAACACTAAAATTTAGCCATACATGGCAATAGGTTTTATTTCGTAAGGGGTTTGTATTTGAAGAAGAATATTAAAGCCAGAGGGCCTAGATTCTGATAATTTTCAGTGAACTACAACAGCTGTTATTAAAGTGCAGGGGTGCAGGGTTGTAGGTTGGGTTTTGGGTAATGCACGTAACTGTCTCTGACAACACTCTCTCTCATTTTCTAGCATTCATTCTTCTCATTATTTAAAAATATCCCTGTGCAAATGAAACATTTTATTGTCTCTGCAATATATATGATAAATATCTGGGAAGGAAAAAATGGAACTCTAATAGAACACACTGCCTTACAGAGAAACTATTGAATTTTCTAACTTTAACACATTTCTATACTCACATTATTGTTTAATGGACCACAAAATTAAGCAGTAGTTATTACAGATTTTTGACAATTTTTAGTGTGTTATGTGAAATTTCATACAAAGCCACAAATTAAATGTCTCATGAAAAAACAGATTACTTAATTAACTAGTAGAGATTTTGTGAATAAATTGATGTTAGAGTTCTGCTATGATATGAGGCATCTCAATTACATATTTGAAGCATTAATTACCACTTATGAATCTCTAGAACATTAGGGCCTACGGCGAAAAGAAAGATAATTTTAGGACCATGAAAAGATATGACTCCACATATCAAAAAGATAAATGTTTTTTCTGTCGTTATTGTTGTTTATAAGGATTTTGATTCATCCTGTGTTATCCAGCTGAATGAATTATTGTTTCTAGTGTATATATTTGTGGCTTCTATCAGAAATGGTTGAAAGTAGTTTCATCTTGAATAAACATTTATAAAATTTCATGAGGAATACAGCCTTGACTATCAGGCTAAGCAGCTGGTAGAGTCCAAGTCTGGGCTTTGGAAGAAAAAATGGTGCCACGTGAACCCAAGAACCAGCAGTGACTTTGAGATTAGAACCAGTGTGGAGGTGCTGGTGGGAAAACCAGGAATCTCAGGCTGGAAAACAGGAACCAACAGAGGACCCGGCTAACTCACAGCGAGGAGGTAATCTTGCCAAGGCAGGGCCAGAAATATTCCCTGGAAAAAGAGCAACCCCCCGCTGCTCTAAGTAGAAAGTTGAAGAACAAACCCGATGAGCAGAGGCTGCCAGACCTGAAATCCAAGGCTTGGAGCAGAGGCAGCAGGAGTCATGTTAGCAAAGAATCACCACGGTTAGATTTTTGTTTGTTTGTCGAAGACCACACCATATACTGCCTTGCATTTCGGTGACTAGTATGTCTTCTAGTGATCTCCTCCAGGGCACAAGCTATGATGGTGACGCATTCGTCTATGTCACCTGCATGGTGCCCAGAATCCTGCCTTCCATACTGTTGAACAATGACAACAACAGCAAATATCCGTTGAGTGCTTGTCACATGCCAAGCCCAAGCACTGTTCTGAGTCTCCATAGGTTGTAACACAACAACCTCATGAGGTCAGTACTAGTGCTTTTCCCATTTTACAGATGAGGAAACTGAAGTCATGGAGATAAACGACTTTTCTCAAGAACATACAGCACAAGAAAGAGACAGTTAGTTTATTCTCATCTGTGCGGACCTAAGAGCTGTCCCTTGGACACAATCTGGAGAGCAGGACAAGGGCAAGTGAAAGGTCTCTGGAGATCCCAAAGGGTCACACGGAAAGACTGGGAAGAACACTGACATAAAGCATTCCCACTTATAACCCCTGTAATCCTCAGATTAAAGTCAGACAGTCAGACGGCTGGCAAGGACTGGAGAGCAGTCCCTGGTCAGAGTGAAGCTCATCAGGGTTCATTAACAGTAGTAGTATGGGCTTTTTTGGCTGGACAATCCTTCACCATGTGGGATGGTCCCTTGCATGGCAAGACTGTCAGCACCAGGCCCCATACCAGGTGCCAGCAGCATTACTTTGTCAGTGTGGCAACCAGAGTGCCAATCCCAGTCACCCCAAGGGCCCCCAGGCACCCCTGACGAGAACCACAGAGCTAAAGGACCAAAGTCTATGGAGATACAATGGAAATCTTAGGGCTTCTTAGCACCATGTTCGAATATGGTCATTCAAGCCAACCACTGGTGCCAGGGTCCTTCAGGCAGACATCTATGATGGAACATTGTCTCTTCAGGACCTTACAGAGTGCCTGGCATATAGAAGGAGCTTAGAAAGTTTTTGCTGGGTGAATAAATGATTAAATAATTAAATGAGCTAATGAAATTATAAACATCAGTCCACAATTTTATGGTTTAATCTGTTTTTAAGCTAGAATCTGAGGGTGAAGAGGCCTAACTACCATTTCATATTATTTATCTACCAATCTCTAACCAAATTCTGTTAATTTTATCTCCAAAATGGATCTTGAATCAAGACTTCTTTCCATTTCCACTACAAGCTCACTAGCCCAAGTCATCACTGTCCCTTGCACTACTGCAGTAGCCTCCTACTTGGCACCACTTCCTCTCTTGCCCTTATGCCATCAGTTCACTAGCTAGCAGCTTTAAATATACTTCAAATTTTGTCTTATGCCTATATGAGGCTCTTAAGGAGCTGTCCATTGCTTTTCTAGATAAAATCCTTACATGACCTTCAAGTCTATGCCTAACTTGTACTCTGCCTGTCTCTTGACCCTCCTGGTAGCCCTCTCCATCCTCCTCCAACTACAATGGCCTGCCTCCAGTCCCTCAAGTGCACCAAGCTCCCTCCCAACCCTGGGCCTTTTCACATGCTTGTCTTTCTTCCAGGACATACCCAATCTGTATACCTCTACTATTTGGTGAGTAAATCCCTCTTATCTTTTAAAATTTGGCTTAAATTTTCTATCCTCCCATTCATCTAAGACCCCCCACTCATCTAATTTATCTTACCCCCTAGAATCCTGTGTTATTCTTCACAGCACTTATCACCATTACAATTATGTTTGTGTATGTACTCATTTGTTTAACGTTTGTCTCTTTGCTAGTACAGTAGCTCTGGGAGGATAGAATCTGTTCTTGCTTTTTCACTAAAAAATAAGGAGTGCTAAGCCATAGTGCCCATGAGAAGCTCATTAAGTGAATGATCCCAGAGTTTCATATTTCACAGAGAGCCAAGATGTGTGGGGTGATCACATGTCAATGCTGAACGATAATAATGGTGATGACAATGAAAAAATAGAGTATAATCTAATGAACACTAAATACATATTGCTATTTCCTATCCCATTTTGTGGGTTCCAGAGGGCTTTAGAAAATGATCCATATCATAGTCGTGAATGCTAATAAACAATTCTACATCAGCCAGTTGTTAAATTGATCATTTGTTCCACTTTTGTTTTCCACATTTAGGCAGCATGGTCAAATAGAGAATGAAGTGGATTCAACATTCTAGTTTGATGTTAGCCAACTGTGTGAGGTCAGGTCAGGTCAAAATTTTTCTGTGCTGAATTTTGCCTATTCATAAAATGCAAAGAGAAAAGACAGCATTTCTCCCTATTCAGAGACATGAGATAAGGGGTGTGCAATTTGTGTTCTACACAAGGGCACCAGTTGACTCCATGTTCAGCAAAGTGCCCATACCAGGAGCTTTATCTAATGGTCCAGAAGTACCAATCAGGTTAACAGTGGCCCTACTCATCTCTGACAGTTCCATAAGTAATTCAGTTCACATCATCCCCTACTCACCAAGATATGACTACCATGTCTTCAGAACCCCTTTGGGATCCCCGCGGACACTCACTGAGGCAGGTGAAGTGTTCTCACCATGAGAATATCAAATTTGAAAGTAAATGGTCTTTCTGTAATGTCTGTGAGTTGTGAGCTATTTATGGGATCTTTATAAATTCTTATGGAAATCTTGAAACTGAATTTAGGGCTTTGCAAGCTGTTGTTTTGGAAACCAGCAGAGTCGTTTGCCTCTCTCGTGTCTTATTATAGTACTTATACTTACCTTTTATGATTTGGGGCTGGTCTACTAAGGGGCAGATCACCTCCTTGGCAACTGATGACTTGCAATTACATAGGTTTGCACCAGTCCTACCCTTAGATCACCAAAATCATGCTTGGCACATGCAGATATATTGTGATGATAGATGAATAGATATAATAATGCATGTGACTCTTCAGAAGAAGACAAAGCAACTGACATCAGAGTGCCTATGTATACACAAAACAGAAAAAAAATTGATAAGCCATCCATGTAGACCATGGTGAGTGCCCTGTTGAGACATTAGGCTCCCCTGCCAAGCGTGGGCTCTGGTCCCTTAGAGGTCCAGTCCCTGGAGTTGAAGCTGAACTCAGATCCAAATGTACAAGACACACTTTTGGAGCTGAGGGAGCTGGTTGAAGAGAGCTGGTTATAGCCTAGACCCAGGGTTGGGTAACAACAATCTTCAGTTAAAGATGACAGACCAAAGGAGACACACTAGGGAATTTGTACTGTAGATAACATATACACAGAAAAATTCTTACAATTACTACTTAATTTTCTGCTTCATCTACCTAAGCTAAGTACATATCCTATTCACATTTTAAAAAGAAGTTAATTTTTATATATTTATAGCAAGTTTTTAAAAAATATTGATGTCACTGATATTTATTTGATGGCCTCAACATTTTTAAGTAATTTGCTATCATTAAATTATATATATATTATATACATTGTATATATAATATATATAAAATCTCACAAAACATATAGATACTAATTTTAAAAAGTGAAAGAAAAATTTCTAACATATATCAAACACCTCAACAAGATACCTGATTATACTCTACTGTGCATAAAAAAATAAAAACCAATAACAAAAGGAAAGCAATCACCAGTAATAGATTTACGCATACTACATATGTTCTAAAGAATCACAAGAGAATATTTACAAAATGAGTTTTAAAAAGAGTGAAAAAGTATACCTAATTAGAAACAAATTTGAGTGCTCTGGAGAAATTAACTATTAACTGCACAAACTGGAATGCAGTAAATCTATCAGAAGTACTGCTACATAAAAAGATAAACTGAAATCTTTTTTTCAATTTTTTTATTTTTTGCTGGGGAAGATTCACCATGAGCTAACATCTGTTCCCAATCTTCCTGTTTTTGCATGAGGAAGATATGCCCTGAGCTAACATCTGTGCCAGTCTTCCTCTATTTTGTATGTGGGTTGCCGTCATCGCATGGCTGCCAACAAGTGTTGGAGGTCCACACTCAGGAACTGAACCCTTGGCTGCTGAAGTGGAGTGTGCTGAACTTAACCACTAGACAATAGGGCCAGCCTCGATAAACTAAAAATCTTGATACTTGTGCTATCTCTTGTCATTCACTAGACTAAATTTCAAAGAATATAATATGGACATGATTATTTTAAATTTATTTACATATTAAAATCACTGCCATTTAAAAAACTCCTGTATTACCAGAATTTTTCTTCATATTTTATTTAGTAGGCCTGGGTAATCCTGAGAGAAAAATTATAATCACTTTCTAAAAAAAATCTGCCATTAGGCCTCTGATGAATATTACTCACTGATCATCATCACCTTATAATCACCCATCATTCATCTTTTTACTGATACTGGAACAGGCTAGGAGTCCTGCTGAGGTTGGTCTGAATCTTCCTGTGAATGTAAGTTTTCACTGTTAATGTCAAGGCAACCGCCGTTGACTGAAATATCACTGCAGCTAAATTTTGTTTCACAAGTTAATTGGGCTGTAAGGGTCTCTGTACCTCAGTAATTCATCTGAAAGTTGGCATTAGTCACTAGAGGAATGTGCTGCCTATATTTAGCCACAAAATGTTTAGATCATGTTATGAAAGCAGCAAAGTCACTCTAAAATGGTGGGAGAATTTATACCCCCAAACTGAGACTCTAACACATTTCTGACCAACAATATTCCAGAAGGAATCCTGGAATAGAGGTGACAGATGAGTGAAGCCAGTGACTCCATGATACATCCCTAAAATACATCAGGTTTTCCAGGTTCTGGAACACTGGGATTTTCCAAGAGGACAGACAAGAGAAGATCCTACCATTTTGGAGTCTTGAATATTCAGGAGACAGGCAGGCTCACAGCTGGAGAGGACAGACTGCTATTGTTGATCCCTGTGGGTGTGCAGATGTTTACAAAACAAGGGCCCAAGCTCTGTGTGGCTGCAAGCTATGAAATGGCGCTTGTTGTTTTGAGGATTGGGGGATACCAGGAGTGGCCCTACTAAGCTCTCCAGTTGGAGACTCGTTTGTTCTTACACTTTTCTTTCTGATAATACAAATAACTTCACAGAGAGTTAGGCTTACCATTTATACATCAGTGTCATTTATATACAAAGTCCACAAATATTACTGAACTTCATCCCTAATATGTATGAGGCTTGCTCGTATTGATAGGAATATAAGGAAGGAGCTGTAAGTTCTATCATCAAGCACTTGGCCTCATGGAAAAAGCAGAAACATAAATCAAAAATATGTTTCTGTGGGACATACTTTAGCTAAAGCATAGGTCCATTTTTAAAGCCAGCATCCTTAAGACCTGGTGAATCCTAGTAACTAGGGAACCTTCTCATACAGAGGAAGCATGTGCACTTGTAAGTAAAAATGTTTCACCCAACACACATCCTTTCGGCATGATAAAAGAAAAGCGAGCTCGAGTGCACCATGGGAGGACACTATAGGAGCTCCCTGATGACTAAGCAGCAGGTGACATCCACATGGGAGAATGACACCAATTGATGTCCAGTGCCAGTAAGGCGGGGAGTCCTTGAACATCTTGTCACTTATTGCGGTTTATGAAGAATTTCTGCTACTTTCTCCATTTTCTATGCTTCACGGAAGGCTCCAAACCACTGCTATATGGGTTCAGGAAGTCACACTGTTTGTACAAAGGATAAGCACAAAGAGAGGCGGGAAGAATAAATTAACGAAGGATAAGAGAAAAGAAAGGAGAGAATTATAAATGCTTTCCAGGGGTCAGAGAAACCTTCACAGAGGAGGTGCTGTTCGAGAAGGAATTGACATAGATGAGGAAGAGTAGGCCAGGAAGAAACGTGGGACAGGAATATTCAGGTAGAAAAGGGAGTTTAATTGGAGAAAGGAGAGAGAAAGCGAATAAAAGGATTAGAAGTAGGAATCTCAATCTCTTCTTATTTGGTCCCAATATTGTTTCCTTCCATTCTTCACAATAAATACTCAGGATATACTTTCTGCTAAAGGGACTTCCAGAAGCTACATTCTTCCAAACGCTATCAACTTCCTACTTCCTCCCAACATTCTTTTTGGTAAGCTATAGCGATTATGCTTTCACATTGGAAACTAGTAGAAAGTTGATTTCTAGTATCACAACATTTCCCAAAGTATCTGAATAAAGAGTCATCCAACTAGAATCAATCTAATGGGTTTTTTAAAAGATAATGCTGGAGTAATTTTCACACAGAAACAATGCTTCTTGAAGGGATGCCTAGGGTGGTAATCTCATTTTTTTTAATACCAAGAATTAATCCTGGTTTTATTTCCAATCTTTTGATTTAGTTGATAGCAAATAAGTAAATTAGTACTTGTCTCTAGGTTTAGCATCCATCCTCCCAAGTTCTTCTTCATGCTTCAGCAGGAGTATTCTATTGCCAACGTACTACACTTACTACCGGACAACAGATTTCTTATTTTTTACTTGTATTTTCAGTTGGCTCTCTGGAATATTACTTAATAGTTTATTGCACATGTGTATGTATACACTTGCACACACACCCGCTTAGTAAGTGTGAAAAAACAGCCCCATTTGCTTCGGTAATTTGATATTTTTATTGGCTATAAAAGGTTCGATGAATTTCAAAATAAAAAATAAGCATCAGAGTAAAGCTGTCATAATTCAAATTAATTGGCTGCTCTGAATAGCCATATTTCTGAACTATGGCATAATTTTCTAAGGAAATGAAGCTATATTTCTTTTAAATAAAAGGTAATAAAGCCTTCTTTGCCTCCTTTGCTAATTAGCAGTTCAGCAGAGCTCCATTAAAAAATAGCTAAGACTCTTCCATCAGTGGACTACATGCAGATTACTGCATGTGCTTATCGGAGATCTCCTTTATACTCACTTTCCTAGCATACTGCCGGTCTAGAATAGAAAGACCTAACCCTAGATCACTCAGATGATTGGCAATTTAAAAGTTATTCACTTATTTATGTGTCTGTGTTAGTTACACCACCTTCCAAAAGGGATGCGAGACCACTCATCACCTGTTAAATTATCTAAATTATCAAATTTCCTCACCTGAACTCTAAGTACACGTACCTATGTTTCTTATTCAGTCTAATAAACAAGGAGTAACAAATTTATACTTAATTGCTACCTACAAAAATCTATACAGTCTTAGATTGCCTCCATATTTTATCGTAGCAGCTCAGTAAGAGAAAGTGTGCTTGAAGTTAATAATTAATTGTTCACTGAATCAAAAAGTATTTGTCACTTATTATGTATGAGCCACTGTGTTAAGTGCTTAATTTCTGAACCTTGGTTTAGTCATTTGGTTCAATGGAACTCTTTTAAATAGGCAATTAGGTTCTCAGGAATATAAGGCTTTATTTAATTTAATTCCTTACTGCAGAACTACAAACTCCTAATTCACGTTAGCAGTAGTTCCATCACTATTCAACACTAAGATAATATCTTTAGACGTGGATTTAAAAATAAAACATATTCTTACATACACATTAAACATAATATTTGTAGGAATCATTATGGATAGCAATTCATCCCCGGAACACAAATGTTTAGTATAATGCAAATCAGACTGAGCACGAAGCAGGCTCACACACTCTGGATCTGGGTGTCTAAGGTCTAATGTGTGGGCTTGCTTTCACTGAGAGCTTTCTTTCACTTTGTCTCTCATGGAAGCCTCTCTTTTGATTCATCCTGTATTTTCTCCCCCTCTCCCTGCCTCTAGCCCCACAGGGAAGGGGGTGTTGCAGACGTACTGAACCATTTGGCGGGGTGCTAAAAAGGAAGCCCTACGATGTTTCAGTGTCTGTTGCATCTCCACCTAAGATGGCAGGTTGCTAGACGGATAGGTTGATGGATGTGCCACTGAGCAGATCTCTAACGTTGGAGAAGGACGGGTGATTCTCTAGGAGGCACTCCTTGGGATCAAAAGGAGAAGAGGTGGTGGCAGAATTCTATTTTAATTCATCACCTGAAGGCTGTCTATTTAACTACATTATTCAAGTCTGGAGTATACCTGTATTCAACTCTATATTATTAGAGAGAACAGTAAGAATAGGCAAATTCAGCATAGTATCCTATCTCCCCACATGAACTCAACATCAAGATTTATGTTTTGCTTAAGCAAATTTTAACATTAGCAGTCCTTGGGGAAAAGGGGAGGGGAGAATTTAGTGGAAAATACTACAGATTGAGATAGTATAAAGGGAAGCCATCATAGAAGTTAAAAATTCCTTAGTGAATTTATGAAATAGAGACTCCTCATGCAGATAACTAAGCTTCTTCATAAACTCTTTTGAATCTATTAAATACCTACTTTTCCATTTATAAAATGTTTCCCATAATTCTTCATAGTGAAGCTATTTTACTGCCTGGTGTCTAAATTGGAATAGATGAGCATCAAATGGGAAGACTTTCACACATATATGAATTCTCACCCTCTTTTTAAGAAAAATATCTCCCCCCACCTCCAGATTCTTTGAGTTTGAAACATCCCAATTCCTTGCTCTGGACATGATTTTTTCTCTGTGCCCTTTACTCTCGCCATCCATCCCTGATCCTCTGACCTGAAGTCTACTATGCCTAGATTACCATTTGTTGGATAAAAGTGGAGCTACTAGATTTACAAAAGGAATTGTAGGTGATCGTTAAATTTTCCCATTAGGAATTTCCACTTTATGATGCTCGAAAGCTGCAAATCACTAAACTTAAGAGCATTTGAAACAAATCAAGAAATTCAAAGCTATATAATAGGAGTTCTTTAATGTCGCATTATCCCTAACAGCAAAAGCATAGAAACAAGCTAAATGATCATCTTTGCAAGAATGGGTTAATTACAATGCAATGACATAATGAGATATTACAATCAAACTAAAACTGTAATAATGAGGATGATGTATGAACATAAAAAAAGTGTTTATAGTGTAAGTATTAGAATACAAAATAATTCAGTACATGCATATCATTACAAAAAGGTAAATACACATGAATTTTCCCTCATTTACCTGTAAAACACACTTCTCCTTTGAGGTTTATGCCATCTGCCATATTACCATCTATCACTCACTCATGTCTGTTACCCTTACCATTTATAGAAGGTCACCTCCAGCCTCTTCCTCCGACATGTCCCACCATTATTATTTTCATTGACTTCATTGTCCATTTGGTTGGCCCTTCCCACACTTTACCCTTTTAGTTCCTTGAAACAGTTCTGGGTGATGACCAGGTCAAGGGTGTGGCTAAGGGTAGGAGTGGGTGGCATGAACTTAAAGTATAAGTAAGTAAATATATACATCAGAATTTGTGACCAGAGCCTGCAACTTTTCCTCCAAAAGAATCCCAGCCCCTAGACTCCTCCATGTCCTCCTTATCTCTAAGCCTCTTCCTGATCTCACTGATCTCCTTATCCAGCCAACACAGAGGGCCTGATCACCAGAACACTCATTGACATTCTCAAATCTCTTTTATCTCGTTTAATCTCAAATCTCGTTTATGAATAGTGACTCACCCTATACTGGGTCTCTCTACTACTTTTGACATTGCCAACTGTTAGTTCCACATTCCCTTGTTTCCATGATACTCTGTCCTTGGGAATTTCCTCCTTCCTGTCTCATTCATAGACACTCTTTGTTCTCAGTTGCTTCCTTAAGCTTTGATGTGGAACAAGGTAATTCCCCTGTGAACATGATACTTCTTATGATTTAAACTGACTCGTGCATGTCAATGAATACAGAACTTGGATGTCCCACAGGCACTTTAAATTCAATTAACTTTACTGTCTTTATCCAAAGACCTGCTTCTCCTCCCCATCCCAAATCTCATTTAACAGTACAATAGTCTATAAAGTTAACCAAGCCTGGCTAATCATTCTTGACTAATTTTGCCCATTTTTCTCCATTAATAAGGTCTGTTAATTTTACCTTATAAATATTTCTTGATTCACTATGCTTGTTTTCATCCCTCTTACTGTTGCACGGCCATATAATCTCTCAGTTGGAGAAATACATTGGTTTCATGACTGATCACCTTTCTTCCAATCTTATCTCCCTCCACGTTGCAACCAACATGATTTGTCTAAAAAGCAAATCTGACCATGCAACTCCCCTGCTGAAACTCTCCTAGAGCTACCCACTCCTTATGTCAGGGCTTCTTACTAGCTTCATTTTGCACGTGTGCTTAAAGCGCAATGTCAAGGCATCAGTGACCTTCTCCCAGAAAGCTAAGACTCAACGGCCTGCAGCACACAGTTTTAAGTCCTCACCATGACATACAGAGACCTCCACAACCCTGGCTCTTACTTGCTGAGCTCTCGCTTTTTATTCCACACAAACTGCCTTGGACTTTGGCTCCTTGTATTATGCCTTCATGCATTTTTAATATGATTCCCTGCTGATAATGCCTTGATTTCGTTTGCCTTGAGATTCCAGCTTCTTCAAGAAAGAAGCCCAATGCCTTACCAGGAATACTTCTCTAAACCCACTCACTGTGCTTGTTTGATTTAAATTTCACATGACGCTGCGACCTCTGTGATACACCTAAATCTCCAGCTCTATCTCAAGATCAGGACTGGGAAAGACCATGTTTTGTTTATTGTTTTGGTATCCCCTATGCCTAACACCTGAGCCTGATACATTGCCTGAGACATATTAGTAGCTCCATAAACATTACTGTGAAAGAGAAGGTGCAGATATGAAATCAGTTAAAACAGGGAAGTGAAATTATGGATAATTTTTATTACTACAATTTTTCTTTAAAGGGGAGATTTAAAACTTCTGTCCTTCCAGTCATTTGCACATTTCTTCTTTTAACAAGTATTTACCAAGTGTCTCTGTATTATAGCCTACGTTAGGTGAGGGATATGCTGGTCCCCAACCTTAAAAAAACTGGAAAATACACAATATAGTAGGACACCATCAGGTAAATGCAAATAACCCTGTGATATATAAAAGGATATCAATGCAAAATTTTGAAACATAAGGGTTTGGCTATTAGTACAAATAAGTCAGTTGAAACATCAAATGAAAGAAGACAATTAAAGAGTCTTCAAAAAAATAACATGTAACCATAGGATGTGGTCAATACCAATCAGACCACAAACTTCTTGCCACTAGGTCACAGATGCAGATAAACCTATGATTAGCAATGTCTGTAGTCAGTGCCACAGTGCGCTGGTTTATGAATGAGAACAACAGGGTATGAAGTTGGGGATTAGATAGGGCCATGGTCCTATAAATTTATCCAAGACAGAAAATTTTAAAGGGTTCACACAATATTTTTCTTTTTTTTCTTTTTGTGGCTAATTGCCTGGAAGAATGCCTTTCACACAGAAGCTATACAATAAATGAATAAACGAATGCAGGCATGCATGCATGGCACAATGCCACTGATCACAATCTTTGCCTCCTTGATGATATATTCACCTTAATCTGAGAACTAAAGCACTCCTGGAAATGCTGAAACATGCTGAAGGAAGATAGAGAAGTAGAGAAAGGAGCTCTTCTGAACTCAAGAGTTTGGCTTCCTGCAGAATGGAGAAAATTTAGCAGAGACTAGTAACGATCCCAGATACACCTCTGGAAGACTGTTGTGTTATTTGATATTCTGAAATGCCAAACAGAATTTCTACATATTTTCTTCATTATAAAACACGTTTTAATCTCTACCACTTATACTGTGAAGTCATCACTTCTTCCTTTCAATAGGAAAAGTAGCTAACGATGTCATCTTATCAGCTCTGTAATTCTGACCCAGTACAAGGAGCAGGAATCCCTTTCTTTTGAATCCATAGCTTTTCCTAAAGCTCTGAATGTCCAGCATTCTTTATACATGTGCAATTTACACGAAGAGTTCATTTTTAAAAGCTCAGTTTCCCTTCTTAGCATGACACTTAAGTTTCTCTCCCTCTCACCTGCCCTCAGCCTTGCCCAAATCACTATCATTTTTTTCTTGAACTCCTGCAATATCCATTTTCCCCACTTCCATTCTGGCCTCCTATAATCCTTTCACCACACTACAGCAAAAGAGAGCACTGTAAAATGAAATCAGATCATTTAATTTCCTGGCTTTAACTCTCCAATGGTTTCTCGCAGCACAAAATATAGCATCCAAATTCCTTTTCTTGGCCTACAAGGCCTTGTGAGCTCTGACCCATATTTATCTTATGCATTATTTGACATCCCTGCTCCCCAGTCCTTGTGACATTTTAAGTCACACTGGCCTCCATTCTGCTCCTCACCAAGGTCACTCTTTCTTAGGGCTGTATCTGTCATTCACTGTGGGTGCAACTCTACAGCCAGATCTCTTCAATATTTAGGTCTCTGCTGCTGACACTTCACAGCACTCCTTCCCTGGTCAGCCTCTTAAAATTAGCCGTCATCCCCTAGTCACTCACCATGAATCATTGTGTCGTCATCACAGCACTGAAAATGATTAAAATTACCTTGCTGGATTTACTTGTTTATTAACATTTTATTTATGTCCTCCTCCACTGAGGACTGTAATGTAAGTTCTGTCTTGTCCACCACTGTATTTCCAAGGCTTAGAAGAGTATACGCATACAGCAAACATGAAGTAAATGTTATGTTGATTGAATTAATTAATGAATAATCAAATCCACTGGCATTCAGATCAATTTAAAAAAAGCAGATCAGAGCTGAGGAATGAACATTACAGCAAATACTGGATGGAATTCAAAATTGGTTAAAATGAAAAGATTAGAAGCTTGTCATCTTGTGCTGGGACTATGGGTCTGCTACTTAGCTATTAGCTGTGTGACTTAGGAGAGTGACTTAACCTGTCTTAGCTTCGGTGTTCTCATCTATAAAATGGCAAAGAACAGTAGCTGACAGTATTGATGAAAGCATTAAAGGAGTTAAAATAGTTGAAGAACATAAACAGTGTCATGCACACAGTAGGTTCCCAATGAACATTAATTACAATTACTATTCCTTCAACACAGTGAGTCCATGTTGGTTAATATATAACAACCACACAACTAGGCATCACTGTACTGGGTATCAGGTTTATAAATTTAGAAGTACAGGTGATTAACAATAACAAACTTAAATCATAAGATTTATAAATAGAAAATACCCATATAATGTGTTTAAATGTCTCTAATGATTTTTTTATGGTAAAGTGATGTTTTTATTGTAGTAAAATATACACAACATAAAATTTATCCTTTTTACCATTTTCAAGTGTACAACCCAGTACACTGAAGCACATTCACAATGGACAACCATCACCACTATCCATTTCCAAAGCGTTTTTCTCATCCCAAATGGAATCCTACTCATTAAACAAGGCCTTCTTACTCCCGCCTTCCCCTCAGACCCTGTTAACCTCTCCTCTACTTTCTGTCTCTATGAATTTACCTATTTTAGGTACTTCATGTAAGTGGAGCTGTACAACATTTGCCCTTTTGTGTCTGGCTTACTTCACTTAGCATATGTTTTCAAGGTTCATCCACGTTGTGGCATGTATCAAAAACTTTCATTCCTTTTTAAGGCTGAATAATATTCCATTGTATGCATGTAATAACACATTTTATTCATCTGTTCATCTGTTGACTGACATCTGGGTTATTTCCACTTTTTAGCTATTGTGAATCCTGCTGCTGTGAACCTTGGTATATAAGTATCTAAGTCCCAGTTTTCACTTTTTTGGGGTATATACTGAAAAGTTAAATTTGGCAATTCTATGTTTAACTTTTTGAGGAAAAGCTGAACTATTTTCCACAGTGGCTGCACCACTTTACATTCCCACTAGCAATGCACAAGGCTTCCAAACTCTCCACATCCTTGACAATACTTGTTATTTTCTGTTTTTTGTTTGTTTTTGTCTTATTCATATAATAGCCATTCTAATGGGTATAAAGTAGTATCTCACACTGATTTTGATTTGTATTTTCCCTAATGACTAGTAATATTGAGCATCTTTTCATGTATTTATTGGCCATTTGTGTATCATCTTAGAAGAAATGTCTATTCAAGTGCTTTGCTCATTTTTGAATTGGGTTGTTTTTTGTTGTTGAATTGTAGCAGTTCTTTACATATTCTGGATGTTAACCCTTATCAGATATATGATTTGCAAATTTTGTCCGCCATTCCATGGGTCACCTTTTTACTCTCTTAATAGTGTCCTTTGATGTACAAAACTTTTTAATTTTGATTAAGTCCAATTTATCTGTTTTTTCTTTTGTTGCCTGTGCTTTTGGTGCCACATGTAGGAAATCACTATCAGATCCCAGGTCATGAAGATTTTCTCCTATGTTTTCTTCTAAGAAGTTTCAAGTTTTAGCTCTTATATTAGGTCTTTGATCCACTGTGAGTTAATTTTGTATATGGCATACTGTAAGGGTCCAACCTCATTATTTTGCATGTGAATATCCAGTTATTTTCTAATGATTTTGGTACAAAACGGCTGAAAGGGCCACTAAGTTTGTATATGTCTATAGAGAGTAACTAAAAATGCATTCAAAGTTTCCTTTAGAAATAGACTATAAAACAATATATCTGTTATCAGAATTTTAACCAATTCACTTCTAAATATCTCACACAATAATTTGGGAGAATTGGTTAATATTTTCCAAATCATTATAGCCCAAGACCCTCTCCAAAGGGTAGAATTCACGCAAGTCTACCCTTCTCTGGGATAACATCTTTACGGAAAACATTCAATTGGCTTTTATCATTTGTAACAGCAAATAAAATACATATGTATAAACAGATTCTGCGAAATTGTAAATATTCTAAATAGTAGCAGTGAAGCAAGTTTATTCTTGTTTTTTCTTTATAGTGAATACACTCCAGATAATTAGTTAAGAATGCACTTCTAAAGCGATCAGAAAAACTGACTACTTGTGCATACAGATCTCTATTTCTTTTCCATAACTTTACTATTTGAAGCCTAGCTCACAATTCTCTGCAATTTCAAAAGAGCTGAAGTAACTTGCTGACATAACAAGGTGGACATCAAACCTCGTCACTGGATGAATCATCCCTATTGCAAACTTAAAGGTATGCTAGTAAGAGATCCAGAAGGTTCCATCCATTTATCTCTCTATGGGGCATTAAAATATAATAAAAAATATGGCTATGATGTTTCATTCTCTGTAATCAAATTAATTTTAGGATAATATTATTACTCTTTTTTTATGAAAAGATTTTAAGTAATTATTCCAGTATGAAAAACAAAAGAATCAAAAGCTATTTTGAGATGTTTTATGAGAGGTAACCCATTCTATCAACTAGGAGAAGGGCGTTCATGTTTAGAGCAGCACAAATAAGCATAAGGAAGAAATGAACAGAAAACATGAAGATGACAATGTAGAAATAATGCAATAATAAGACTTAGACACCCTGAGTAACACTCAGAAAAATGTCTGACATCCACAGAACCCTGGTCAGATTTTGGTTGAGTTTTTACTCTACCATTTACTGTTCCTGTGGGAGTTATCTGACCTCTTTATCCACCATTTATACAGTGACAAGGCCAATAGTCATTTTGAGTTTACATATAATAAAACTTATAATATACTCAGCAAAATACTTAGCATATATTAAGAACTCAACAATGTTATCTACTTTTATTATTGTTATAACGATAGACAAGTATGGACTTTTGCTGCATCAACCATTGTTATGCCTTGCTCCTACTCTTGAAGGCAACACAGCATGAATAGGAATTCGCAATAAAGGGTCTATGTATAAACCAAAGAAAATACATTTGAGTGAAGGAAAGCTTTCAAAAGAATAGTACTTTGTTCTGAATAAAAATACAGAGAACCATACATTTTTAGAGTTTTTACCTGAGATATAATTTATTCCAATTGCGTTATTTAGCTAGAGACAATATGGCACAGAGAAGGTACATCCAAGGTCACACAAATAGCCTGTACATTTATAATAAGCAAATTTATTAAAACCTCAAGGTTTCAAACTTTCACAATCTATTTTTTTTTTTGGTCAGATTACTGCAATAAAAGCGGTATAAAATGCAAATGCTTGCACCCCCTGAGATCCAACAACAAGGAAAATCATAAACAAATATCCAAGTGTGGTAATTATAAGCACGTACTTCAGGGCATAAGCATTCACCTTTCCTAGGTCCCACCATCACTACTTTCTGTATCCAGTACTACATATTTGCGTCCAGACACCTCTTTCTCATTAAGTTTTGTTCCTTCCTTTGTAAGACCGATCAGCTGCTGAGAGATGAGATGTCCTGAATGGGTCAAAAGAGCCACTGTATCTGAGACTTGAAAGACTGGCCTAGCCCCCTCCCTCTGTCTTTTGCCTACGTTCTGTGCCCTTAATGGGAGATATACACACTTCCACTCCCATAGCTGAAAAACTGAGCGAGAAATATCAAGGTGGTCCGCTACCAACTGTGACTTTATGCCTTGATGGTATCTGTCATATTAGCTGACATTTAAAGAAACAGATAAGATTTATTAAGCCTTTGCTTTGCCGGGCACTTTGTGAACATTGTCTTATTTAATCCTTTCCAACATCTTATGAAGAAAACAGTATTATGTCCCTGGTAGAGATGAAAAACCTGAGGCTTGGCGCAGGGAAGTTGAAGAAAATCACACAACTAGAAAGCGGCTGATTTGGGACACATACACGGATCTGAATTTATATACCACGCTCTTAACTACAATGCTTCCTGCATCCTACAGTGGAATGTACTGAATAGAGCATATTTAGCTTTCATTATATTTCTAGGCATGGATTTTTATCGTAGGCTATATTATACCTAATATTTATTTTACATCAGCTATATGGAATTGTATTTGACACTAGAAAAATAAAAAATAACAAAATGAAACAGCTGCAATCTCTAAAGTGGACACACAGGCAGAGGCATTATAGGACAATCATGAACATTTATCTTGAAAGCTTGAGCCAGTGCCAAAAATAACATTTTGATGTCTGAAAAAGAGGAATCAAAAAGTAATTATCAATCAAAGCTCCACTATAAATAAGACTCCTGAACAGTTTTGTTCCTGTTCGGGGTGGGAATTTGGCTTTGGAAAAGATGCGCAAAGAAGCCTCCTGAGATTCAGCCACGGGTGGCTTGCCTCAAGGGTGAGGGCGACTTCGGCATCGGCCTGCTCCGCACCCCCTCTACTGGGAGAGCACACGCCCAGGCACACCATCCAGACCTTAGGTCCTCCTTCCCTGCCACTTGTCTTCTTCCCCATATATTTTCAAAGAAAGGCATATTTATAGAAACTCCTAGATCAGGTTGCTTCAAAGTTACCTTTGAGAAAATGCCAGTCAGACAACTGAAAAGATTTCAGATTGAAATCCTTATAGAAATAAAAAAGAAAAACATACACTTGCACTTTAGCATAAATAACATTGTTCTGAGATCTAGCCTCTAAACATCAACATAAAGAGTCCCAACTTTAAAAAAGCTTATAATAAAAGGAAAAGTAAGTTAATTAGATGTCTGATTTGCATTAAAATACTTTCTTTTATTAAACTTATCCTTTTAAGTAGATAGTTCAAAACTCCTAATAGTTCACCATCTAAGTTGACAGAGAATTAGAAAATTCAATCTGTAAACCTTTATATTAGTTAAAAAAAATCCTAGAAACTCTGTGGAGCCAGACCAAATTAAATATCATTATTTTTCCCAATAATATTCACAAAAGCAGAAATGACAAGTGAGAAAAACAAGTTATAGGACTTTAACATTTTAATGATTACTTAGGGATAGGTTTCTGATTCCTTTTTGTAAAATCTATCTATAGCTATCTACCTGTCTCTCTGTGGCTTCTAGCTATCTATACTGCACTTTTCCTATGTGAGATGCTAGTTTCATAAATATTATTAACAGAACACAGACTGTACTAGAGAAGTGTGAAAATTAATTTGGACACAATAAATTCAATTAACTCAAAAAATATACTCTCAAAAACCTTCAAGAGACCACATTAATCTTGTTTTTGTGGAGCGACATGTCCGACCCTAATTCCTGAAAGATTATTTTACTTCAAGAAGAGTGAAAACCAAGACTTTGACAACAGTTCTCAAATTAAAAAAAAAAAAAAAAAAAAAAGCAGTAGTCTCAATATCTGTTTGTTTAATGATTCTTTTAATCGATAGCTATGGCACCCTTCAAGAGATGGTGCCCTCTTCTCTCCACAGTATGGCTTACAAAACCAGAGATGGACCTGTTCAAATATAGCACATTTACACAAGAACTGCTTTACTATAAATGTGGGCAGGTAAAGGGAGAAGTGTCTGGAGACACATCATGAGCTGTCAAGGACCGACTGACCTTCAGCTCTTAGATTTACACTGAAAGCCCTCTGACACGATGTAGAAGATTCAAAAAACATAGTAACTTGGCTGATCTCATACAAAGAAAAGGACGATTAAAATATTTATTGGTAGTGCTGTCAACCTGGTAGACTAGGATGACATTTTCATCCACACACATGCACACACAAGATCTCCAAGGAAATTGATTTTATCACAGGGAACTGGATTGGCTGAGGTGATCTTTTGAATGCTGACTAATTTATTCAGAAACTACAATTATGTTTCTGATTTGCCCAGACATTTTGGTACTGACTTCAATTCTCTCCTTTCAGGAAAAACATGACATGTGAGAGTTCGAAGGAATCAGCAAGCATTTCCTCAACTGAACTCAGCCCCACTTGGCCTGCTCTGCAGTCTCTGATAAAACACACCTGGCCTGTGGTGACTGCAGGTGGAGAGGCAGAAAAATAGCGAAAGACGTTGGCTGGGCAGTGTAACGAATAGTGATTCCAAGTATGACCTTTAGACATTGTACAATCAAGCAACCAGAGCTTCCGGATAACAAAGAGAGGGGCTTTGCAGAACTCTCACCGTAAGTTTTCTAACTCCCACCTTTGAACTGATGTAAATCCAGACTTCCTCTTCCCTCCTCCCTCAGAGAAAGGAGTCTCCCTTCTTTGAAGATCAAACGATTCAGATATGATCTTAGTTCGTTCCTGCTCCTTCCTTCTAAACCTTAGTCTTCAGTTCCCCCTGACTCGCACCTCTTTCCTGGATTTCCAATAATCTCTTCTTCGTTGGCTCCTTCTAATGAGCCTATAAATGAGTTTCCCATCAAAATCTCTGTCTACCCTCATTCTCTCTCTCCAGCTATTAATCTCTCATCTTTCAACTAACTCCAGCCAACGTCTCATGGATATCTCAAAGACACTTCAAATTGTTCAAAAATACCTTCATTTTAAGCTACAGCCTCATATTATAATGGAACTACTATTTACATAGCCCCATTCGAATGAAGCTAAATTCTTGACTCCATTTTCTTCCTCACCACGTTCTGCCAAATTCTAGCTCCAAAACACCTCTGTACTTGATCTCCTTCTCTCCACCACCTATTCCACAGTGCTTCATCATGTCTCACACAAACAAGTAGAAAGCCTCTTATCTCCGACTTCATTTCTCGCTTCTACTAATATATTCTCCACATTGCTGCTACAGTTACGGTCCTAAAATGCAGTATGACCCCATTAGAGTCCATGAATAGCACCTGAATAAATTATAAGGTTTTAAAGCCCAGAAAGGACTGCTGAGATAATCTATTCTAGCACAGAACAGAGGAATACTATATCCAAGGGCATCAGTCACTGAGAAACAGTCAGGTGTCAGAACCCAAAGGTCCTGATTCCTCACCACATGCATGTCAAAGCTCACGTCTCAGTTTGAGTCTTGGTTTATAAGTTGAGATACTTCTTGTTCACTTTCAATACCACGCAATCATTAAGTGCTCTTTTCAACCATGTGTCTATATTGTAAGGAATTTGTGAAGCAAAATATGCTCCAGATTCTAGAGAGGTTTTGACAAAAGTGCTTCACTGGACAAATCTCATTGAGAACAATATTTCTCTCTGCTGACGTCAATGGGAAAACACTAGGACTATGTGCCAATTCTCAAATGCTGTTAAATGTTAAATATGCATTCAAAAAAGGCTAGAGAACATTATAAATGAAAACAATAATCTAAAAGGTAGCAGAAAGATGCTGTCATTCACCACCACTGGAGTCTAGAACTCCAGAAAGGATCTTATAAACCCAATTCTACCAGGACATGTCATCCTTTGTCAACAGCATATGGTGTGATACATAGGTGGAAGAAGTTGAAGAAAAAATAAATGGAGCATCTGTGCACTCACTTCTTCAAGTCTTAGCAGCCAATTAGGCTGTCTACTGTAATATTTATAGCTTCACAAGACTCAGGTAATAAATGTAATCATTTTTCGCCTCTGGAGAATGGAGGCTATTAAACTACAGACTTAGTAAGGGGGTATGCCATGTATTTGCCGTCTTAAGGAATTTAAAAAGAAGGACAGTTGTTTATTTGAAGATTACCATCCACTCCTTGGATAGAAAGAAAACAGACACTAATGCCATATGCCTGTAGGCTAACTGTAGTGTTTTCAGGCAACAAAATGTAAAGCAACAGTTAGAGAAATGTCTCATTTGCCTGGCATCATTAGGAATGGGGGTATTTTAAGTTATTTTTCCAAATAACAAAAAATTAGTCCTTTAAGTTCCAAAACTCTATTTAACTATTTTGATGACTATATAAAAATGTACTTTAAATATCTCTGAATTCTTAAATATACAAAATACAATTTTAAAAATCCAGGATCATAATTATTACTCAGGATCATAATTATGATTACAGAATTCTGTGATCTGTACAGCTTTTGGTACCTAAGAACTACAGAGACAGAGCAGAAAAATTTGCCCCCTCACTAAGTCTTCTCACCGTAATGTTTTTCTGGCTCTTGTTTCTTTGTTTTTTCTGTCATTTAAAATTTGCTTCTTTCCCCTTCAGTCAGGCAGTCAACTTTCTTCTTGTTGCTGCCATCATTGTACCAGCTTCCTAGTACTCTTTGGTTTTTATTTCTCCCTGCAAATTTCCAGCTTTTATTTGATAGAGGATTTGGATATTAGATCACAAAACCTGTTAAAATACCTGAAAATCAACATATTCTGATGGAGGGTCTGAGATTCCTTATGGAATAAAGTGCATGAGCTTTAGTGAATATGTTTTCTGAAAACATTTTAGTTACATGAAGACCTTTCTTGCTTACTGACTTCCTAATCAGTGGGGATTTAAAGCATAAACTGCACTGCGTTTTTTTTTTTTAAAGAGAAGTCTGTGGGTCTCCAATAAGTATCTTCTAACTAAAGTAAGAAGATACCTAGCCATCACCTTTTAAGCTCTTCAATATTTTATTTTTTGACATTTCAAGAAAGTACAGAGAAGAATAAAAATCTATATTCACAGCTTCTCAAAGCTTAATCCTGTTAACACATTGGCACATTTGCTTCCGATCTCCATCATTCTATCTTTTTGTAAAAAGGAAAAAAAAAAATCACTCAATGATTTTTATAAAAATTAGATATGCTCAGTATAGAGAATTCAAACAATGAAAAAAATACAAAATAAAAGCAAAAAGAAGAAAAAATTATGCCAAATCCACAAACCAGAAATTGTGTGTATGCACAGCTGTGTGAGTGCAGAAGGATATACAGACAGAAACATAAAGAGACATTTAAGAAATGGGACTCACTCATCTGGTAATTAATCTTAATTTATAAAATATTGTTTAATTAAATTTGAAATAGAAGAAAATAATTAAAATGAATCTTAAAAATTGTTAGCAGGTATATTTCTTTAAAAATCACTGATTTTTTTAAAAAACAGAATTTTGAAAAAAATTAAGAGACTAGAATAATTTTTAATTACATATTTTAATTTAGATGGTGTCAACTGACTGCCTGCTTTCAATGAAAGATGAAGGCATTAGCATTCTCATGCTCCCTTCTAATTCCCCTCTCTATTTTTCTTACTTATAATTTTTAAATTGTCTAGGTTTATATGTTCAGATTCTCTTGGTTGTCAATAATTCCCAGAATTGTTTCGCATTCATGTCACCTCAGAGAGGACTAAATGCTCTTAGCCAGGCCCGTTCCCACAGCTTTTGCACTCACGCGTTCCTCACTTGGACTGATCTTCTGGATTTCAATTTCTCAAGTCGTTCCTCCAGCTGAGCACCCGCATTCCCCCACGTCAGAGCCTAGTGAATTTCATATTTTGGGAGTTTTTTTCATGTTTGAGAATTTTTACCCCTGTCTTTCCCCTTAGATGGCACCCTGCTGCCTGGATGCCTGAGGATTCTTTCTTCATCTTACAAGTGCATCAACTTAACTAGGACACATCTCAGATTCACGTTCTGATTCAAAATTTCCTGGAACATATTGTGCTCTTTTAATATACAGGTTCAATTCTTTCTTCATTTTATAGCGTTCTCTTGAGTTATATATTCTGTTCCATATTTGGGGTTTTCTATGCAGGAACACCAATTATTCTTATGTTGAATTAGCTTTAGCTCTGTTCCAAATCTATTCGATTCTCTCAAACTACTTTCTTCTCATTTCTTTCATCCACATACACTACAATTATCACGTCTTTTTACTGACACTAATTAGATGATTAGTGGTGTTTATATTCTGTTAGTCCCCTAAACTTGATAATGAATTGGTTTAAGAACCAAGCCACATTATGCCTCTCTGCTCCAATTCAGAATTGTTTGTTTTTTATACTGGAAACAAGGTTTTCAAATGTATTGCTTTAAGTTATGCCCCATTCCTTATTTGGCTCGTGTTAGTTTTAAAAAAAGTCTTGGCTAGTTTAGCTTATTTGCTAGGTCTTGGAGGGGAAGGGACAGTTAGATTTTATGATGCAGTTTCAATATGATACTTTAAGCCAGAAATTTTACTCAAGTTTTGCTACTATTGTTAAATGATAATTACCATTACAAATTCTTCAGTAAAACTGAGTTTATTTGAAAAATGAAAAATAAGTTTTAAAAAGAATATCTTAGAAAATAAAAACTCCCCTTCTCCGACAAAGTAGGGAATGCCTCTTAATTTTAACTATGGAAGAAACGAAAAAAAAAGCAAACTGTACAAATTGGGACACAGGTCTGAATTATGTGTACCTATCACTTACATCCTCTTCCCTCCTAAATTTGATGCGCAAAAAAGGCCAGCTTAAATACATATATAAATATTCCATTGAACGTTTCTGGAGATTAGAGCTCTGAAGAGAAATTTTTCCGAGGGGAGAATGGTTACACAAGTGGTAGACAAAATTCTGAGTCTTTCCTGGCATTGCCGCTTCTTTTCCGGGCCTGGCTGCTCCTTTTTCTGGAATCACCATATCCATTCTCAAAGCAACATCACGTCCCTTTTACCTCCCCTTAACCAAGTTCTCCCTTAGCATATTGGAAATAGCCTGACATTTTCACATGGAACTTTATTAAAAACTAGAAAAAAATTTCATTAAAATATTTACTGAAAATACAGTCACTGTTTTAAAAAAGTCAACTTCCCAAACTATAGGCTTCTCATCTCAAGATTTCCAGTAGATAGCACAGAAGAGCTTTTCTTCATCCAACAGTTTCTTATCCTACACACTTTTAAGGTCACATTTGACCTTCATAGCTGCTTAAATACCTATTTAGTTTCCTTCTCTCCTAGGTCCCAGGATCCACAATAGAAGATACTATCTTATTTTCCAAAACAAGGGAGTAATCTCCTGTTCATTTTGTTCTATCTTAAGGCCAAATACCATGACCTTAGTAGACTTTTTTCATTCAAATTTCTTCGACATACTTAGCCAGCTCAAAAAGCAGCAGAGAATGACATCTCTGATGCTCAATGATGCTCAATGAATAATCTAATGCCTCTGGGTTTGGTTCTTTAACTTCTGGGATGTTCTATAATGCCAAAGTTGATGAGTGCTCTCTAAGGGCATAGTTTATACACACAATTACACACAAATAGAACTGGTTTTTCATAGCACATTCATTAAATTACTATAATCTATCAACATTTTAACCATACCATGAAGAAAAAATGATAAATTTAGTACTGGCTCTGTAAGACTTACCACATTTTCTTAAACCTGGACATAACTATCTTTCTAGTTAGACAAGAGACTCAGAAAAATAATTAAAATCCAAAACTAATCTGATGATTCCTTCCTTAGCTTTCCTACGTTGATAAACTCTTTGTTGTGGGTAAGAGATCAGACTCAGAAGCAGGTCTGTTTGGGCTCAAATTCAGGTGTTAAAACTTACTGCTGTGCAGCTGTAAGTCACTCACTTCACTGAGGATTATTATCTGTAAAATGATGATAACAGCACTACGTCATCAGACTGTTATGAGGGTTAGTGCACTGAGTGTAGTGGCCAGCAGATATTAAGCACTTAATTCAAGCTGGCTGTAATTAACTTTTAAAGCTATATTCCAATCTCTAGAAGGAAGGCTTCTTTTTTTCAATCTTGTTTTTAAAAAGTACATCAGTATTAAAAAACTCAGAGTGAAAGTAGAGGTAAAATGCTTTCTTCACAAAGAGGATAATTTTATTAATAAAAGGAGCTAGAATCACTCACTATGACTCTATTTTACCTTTCTGTCTAAATAACTTTCTAGAAAGGAAGGGAAAAAAAAAAGCCAAGTAAAGTGTCACATTATTATTTAGAACATACCTGATTTAAAAAAAAAAAAGCCTGAAGGTTCCAGATGAAAAGAGAGCTGACAGAAATAGCTCAGACTTCTGTAAGATCCCATTTCTCTCTCCCACTACTACAGTCATGTATTTTAGGAATAAAAGAGGTGACATGATAAAAAATTTGGTATTTGCCTCTAATTTTGGCTGAAGAACAGCAAATGTCATTGGGCAATTTTGCTGTTCGTGTTATGAAAACTGAACTCATACTGGCTATGAGTAAAAGTAGATTTATTGGGGAAGAAAGTCAGAGAAACCAGTTACAAATTCATCCAAGCCTCTGAGAAACTGGAAAATCATCAGGGTACAACGTTCATCTCTTCCCATGAAGACACAAGACCTCTTGCTCAGTGCCTCTCCACATACCTGTCAATCCTCTTTCCTTAACCTGGATTCTGTTGCATAACTCTTTGTTTTCACAACTCCCCATAACTCTCATTTGCCCACAGCTTTTGGAGAGCATATTTGGACTCTGGCCTCAGATCTACAAGAACTTACAGCATCAATCTGTGTCTTGGTTCCAAATCTAGGTTGACCTAGCTCCACGTAGGTGTCCACACTAACCCAGAGAGCTGTGTCCAGAAGGGCAGAATCATGTGAATCATGCAGAGTGGCTCACTGTGGGGTCTGGATGGGATCTGTTCTCCAACAAAAGGGGGAGGGTAGGAAGGACATTTGTATATAAACCATAAAAGAAAGAAAGCATTTAAATCTAGGAAACATGCTTCCATTTAGTATAGCTCTCTCTTTGACTTGTATTTATCAAGGTACAATGTATACATGGCAAAATGCACCCTAAATTCACACTAAAAAAGTGTACAATTCTATGAGTTTGACAAACATATATAGTCATGTAACCATCACATGTGATGAAGACAGAGAACGTTGCTATCACTAACTTGCAGTTAAAAATCCTCAAAATTATATATTTTAAGTATCCCTCTTTTCAGCTTAAAGAAGCAAGCCGATAAGCTACTATTACTTAGCAGCTTTCATTAAAAAAATCTGCCCTTAAGGAATAACATAAAAATTGTATCTATTGATACTGACACTTGAGTGATTGAATTATATGAAAAACAGAAAATCGAGGCTCCTTCTTTCTACTCATAGCCTACCTCAGGCTGTTATTTCAATCAATATTGAAGGGACTACCTTAGACTAGGACTTGATGAAACACACAAAGTGTAAGAGGTCCCCAGTCTCTCGGGATTGAGAGAGTGCCTCTCAGGTGAAAATCTGTACAGTATATACAGTAGACACTTATTGTTATAAGCTTTGGACAATGTCTGAATTTAGACCACGGCTTGGTGATAAATATACACTATCCCATGGCACTCTGCCAGTGGAGGGGTAGAAAAGCTTGGGCGATAATCAAAGGTCACAGCTTTATTTAACACCATCACACCAAATAGGAAGACAGGCATTCCCTACTGGTGCCGAGACAGGCTGTCCTCCCGTGACTGCTCAGCCCTGCAGCAGAGTCAAATCCTGCCTTTAAAAGGTGGGGCACACCAAGTGGCCTAAAACAGGTCTCATCTTTCATCAAGGGCTTCTAATTTTAAATTGCTGCCCCGCTAAATTTTATCTTGAGTGTCTCCTGGAGTCTCCACCCAGTTTGCTCAGCTGTACCACTGGTTTTAGACAAGAATTTCCCAGGGCCGTAAATTCCAATCTGTGTTAACACACAGCCTGCATGGATCGCAAAACAATGCAAGTTGATGAAGAATTTGAACAAAAGCCTCATATGTCTGTTGTTTATATATTTCATGTGGATATACTTAATCTAACTTAAAAAAATACTAACCTCTATTGATATCTATCTCTGTGATAATAGAATCCATTAGGGAGAAATTAAAAATGAAAACAGCTGTTTCCTAGGAAATGCATTAGAGATCCTATTTAAATGCTACTTAGAAACACACTGTAGCAATGTTATGGGTTGCTACCTGGACTTAATTGGTAAAAATGGGTAATATCACACATTATGAAACTCAACTCCCCTAAGAGGTGAGGCAGCAAGATTCCTCAGGATAACTTTGCTCGGAACCACTACCAGTGGGAAAATCCAATTGATCATCACTGTTAAACCACTTATGGTTTGAAATGGAACCATTTAGGAGAAAATGAACTTTCCACTTTCACTCGCTACAGCTAAACGTATGTAAGATGAGGATACAAGAAAAATGTACTTAGAAAGACGCAGTTCACATAACCAGCTGGCTGTTAAAGTTTTTTTTCCATGAGTTACAGAATTCAGATTCGTAAACACTCACTCACTTCACCTGAGCATGCATTTTATTCCCATTGTGGACTAACCTCCCAGTGGCTCCGTGTACAGTGTGGCTACACTGAAATGCCTGAAATGCTTGAAACAGGGCCACCACTGCTCTGATGGTGCATGCTACATGTGCCTTTTACAGACCTGAAAAACCTAAACTACTCTTCCATAAAGCTTAATTAGTAGCTGGGATGTGGAGAAATCTGATCCTTGTATTTGCATTATAACATCCAACGTAATAAAAGAGTATATGTGGATATCTCAAGTATTTCCAGCAATCTCTCTCCATCGTCCATAGAAAGGAGTCCCTCATCTATAGAAAGAGGTCAAGAGTTGCTGCAGTCTTTCATAGCTCAGTAGAATGGGTCTTCTGGGATCTCATGCTTTCAGCATGAGAGTAGAGTAAGGATGGACAAAACCTTATGGGGAATAGAGTGTGGGAGACTAGGAGTGACCCTGGAGTCTAGAGGTTTTTGGGATGACTGCCAAAAACAGGGCTAAAGAAGGGCATAATGAAGTGAGTTCAAGTGGATTCAAAGTACCACGGCTGTGTGAGTCATATGATGTAGGGGGTAGGGGCAGGCGAGGTTCCTGGGTCTCCCTCTTCTCCCCCGCAATGATGACAGAAAACACAGGAGGGGCATGCTCTTTGTTGGCAGGCCTCCTCTGGACCCCAGCTGAAGGGGGCAAAAGGCCTCTTCAGCCAAACCAGGTTATTTACCTTCATTCAAATGAAATACACTTCAACTCTCACTTTTGCTCACTGATCTCTGATTAGAATTTCTATTTTCTCTATGTGTGAAAATTTACACAGGCTTAAAGATCAAGTATAGGCAACGTTTTTTTATCCTCTGTTGGAAAAAACTCTCTTTTCTCCAGCACCTTTTATACATTTCTCCCAGCATCTTTCTGTCTTGCATTATATACAAATGAGTCAAGTACCAAAATCACTGTGAGCAATGTGATGGCAGGAGCAGCGCCATCTTCTTTGTATTGCCCATAGTGCCTAGCACAATGACATCACACATTAGGTGTTCAGTAAATATTTACTGACTGACACCATGAGGTACAAATGAGGTAGAGACAATAGAAACTATTTTTTCTTTCTACACAAGGCTCAGATTTATAATCACAGGTAAGACTATTAAGTGCTTACTCTCCGTCAAGCACTATTCTGTAAATTCTACATCAATCAAATCATTTGATTCTCACAGCAGTCCTAGAAATTATATGGTACTGCCGTTTCTGTTTAACAACTGAGAAAATGAGGCCTTGAAAGGTTAAGCAAATTGTTCAAAGTCAGACAGGAGGTAACTGGCAGAGCTGGAGGTCAAATCAAAGCACCTGGGGTTTGGGGCTCTGAAGTCCTGGACTTAACAATCTCACTGTCTGGTTGGTAGAATAAGGGTAGAGTTGGAGGTAAAAGCATTTTTTCTGGAAAAAAGACAAAAGACAGTTCCTTGAGACTAGACAGGCTGAGCCTTAGTTCTCTTCTCTTTCCTCAATTTACTTATTCTCTGCTTTCCTTTTTCTATTCTTATCTCTTCTTCCCTTACTTTTCCTTCTGCTTCAACTAGGACATAGATTGGTTTGAAGGCCACAGAAACCAATTCTGGCTTATGCAGGAAGGAAAGGGGTTTATTGGCAGGATATTGGGTAACTCACAGAATCAGAGGGAGGCCTGAAGAAGCAGGCTCAGAAGTCAAGAACCAGGGAAGTTCCTGTTTCCAGGCCATAGACGCTGCTGGGTCTCTTCTAGGCATCTCTACCATGAGTCTACTCCTACAATTTCAGTCTTTTAGTTACTTGGTGCAGGATTCACATTCCAGAGACAATGGGGAGCACCTGACAGGCTTGCTCAGGTCACATGCCCAGCCCTTAGATAAGGGAGGATGGGACATCTTCCAGGACAGATCCATCAGGCTCTACATGACGGGGAAGGGTAGTTGGTCCCACAGTTAAATTGTGGTGGTCACCAGAGAAGATAGGAACGAATGCCAGGCAGCAAAAAGAATTCACAATGCCTATCTTTTATGTTAAAAAAACTAAAAAATGCCCTCTAGGTCTTTATCCATTTTTGCCTAATGACCCATTAAAACCAGTGATGGGCTCATTCACGACTCACACATCCCTGCTGAAGCTCGGCCCAGAGGCTGAGTCAGTCCCTCCTGCTGTTTATCTGGGTCTCACACGGGCTTGCTGTCCTTTCTCATCATCTCACTTTGGACCAAACATAACTAGGGACTTTACAGCTTATTTTTAGTAACTGTTAGTTTAACATGCTGTTTTCAATTCCTTAATCAATAGTCTCCACAACTTTTTCATTCGAGGAGAGGAAATAAAACAGGTTGGAAATGTCATCTATTTGTTCATTAAATTATCTGTAGATAAAATAAGATCAAGCACTGCTTGAACTTCAATCTTAGAAATAAATCAAATAAATTAACAAAAAGATACTATTTTGGTATAATCAACACAAGAAATTTCAGCTTGAAGTTGAACCTTTAAAGTGATTTTTTTCCCTAAGCCTCACTGGACGTCCCTCCCCAGCCTCGTGTGTGTGTATGCACACACACATACCTGCATACATACACATATACACATATAGCGATAGATGCATCACATATATGTATACACACACATATATGGATACTCTTTGTATATAATAAAACAGAGTCCACATGTAGTATCCGATTTCATAAAATTTTATGCTACTTTATTCATCTTTATTTTTTGTGATATTTTGAATCAGATAGCCCTAGGATGAAAGGCAAATTCATTAAGCAGAAATCACAGAGTCGTCTGAGTTTATCTGATAATGACTGAACTAAATATGCAAGATTTTAAATTTCCAATGTCAAAATTGACTATAGTAGAGCCATTTTAGAACGGAGTCAGAGCTGCCTTTCCAGAGAACCTGTTTTGTCATCTTGAGCCTGGGACTAGGCCAAACCTTTGGAGTGGGCCAAAATGGCCATTGTTTTATAAGCAATTGTTCGAGAAGTCAGCAGGAGAACGGACATCCTGATCACAAAGACTGAGGACTGTGTATTTTCTGAAGATGGAACCAATAGTCAATCAATGTTTAGCCAAGACTAGCTTCTGCCTCCAACTCCAACTAAAATTCTTTGTGATCACTTTGCTATCACTTCTAAAGTTTCTCTAAACTACACGCATAAATTTTAAGGGTCCAAATATTGCAAGTCCTAAGACACTATGCCATATCTATTCATCATTTCACTCCTATTCATAGTCTCCCAGTGTTTTGGGTTTTATAACTGCCAGCTAGGCATGCCCTTAGAAAACGTCCATATCATCACTAATACTAGGACAAGAAACCAGATGCTGATGATGTCGTTCATCCAGATCAGTGGGTTCTTTGTTCAAGTAGGAGCAAGCAGAAAGGACTTCTTACTGCCCATGAAAATGCCCCAGTTGGGTCAACATCTCTGGAAAGGGTTGAATAGTTTTCAAATTCCAAAATAAGAGATTAAAAAAGCAAACAAAAGAGGTTTTCTTTCCTCAGGCTCCAATAAAGAATGTGACCACTAAAAAAATATATTAGGCCATGTATACATTGCATGTTTCAGTCTTGGCACTTAGTGAGTTTGAGAAAGAGAACAAGAGGAATGACTTCAATTGCCTAAATAATTGCAGTCATTAGCATCAGGCTCCCAGGGTAACTGAATATCCTACTTTGCTTGCTGGCTAAAAATAAGTAACCAGGGGCTGGCCCCGTGGCCGAGTGGTTAAGTTCGCGCGCTCCGCTGCAGGCGGCCCAGTGTTTCGTTGGTTCGAATCCTGGGCGCGGACATGGCACCGCTCATCAGACCACGCTGAGGCAGCGTCCCATATGCCACAACTAGAAGAACCCACAACGAAGAATACACAACTATGTACCGGGGGGCTTTGGGGAGAAAAAGGAAAAAATAAAATCTTTAAAAAAAAAAAAAAAAAATAAAAAAAAAAAAAAAATAAAAATAAGTAACCAAAATGTCCCTAGGAAAAGTCAAGGCAGATGGTAAACATCAACTAATTAAGCATCATAACAATAAGAAAAAACAGTATTTAAATTTAAGCACATCATAATCATCATGCTTGAGAACATTACATCCATTCTGACCATACAGGCATAGCTACTTCACATTTTTTAAAATGTGTGTTCGTAATCTCACATTTTGCTCCAAAGTAGATCTTTGACTAAACTAAATCTCCACTTTTAGTTTTGGCTAAAAATCCATTTCTATGATTCTGAACATGCTAATGAACTAGTACTGAGGCAACTGTGTGAAGACACAGCTGGCACTGCGGCACCGTATGTACCTAAAGTAGCGAATAAATGAAAGAAGGCACAAAATATTCACTGCAAATTCTCTGAGCTCTTTACAGAACAATTTTGTATTCTTTCCAGAAGCTTCCTCTTATGCGCTTCTGCAAAAATACTTATTCAATGCCTACTATGTGCAGGCACTATTCTAGGCACTGGGGATAAAAAAGTGAATGAAAAAGTCCCTGTATTCATGGAGCTTACATCCTAGTGGGTGATACAGATAATTAACCAGATAAGTTTAATTTACGACAGGTTAGGTAGTGATAAGTGTCAAAGGAGAAAAAAAGAGCAAAGAAGGAGCTGGGAAAGGTTGGTGAAGAGAGGAAGAGCAACTTTTAAGTGGGGTACACAGAGAAGGCCTCCTTGAAAAGGTGACCAGTGGGCCAAGCCCTGAAGGAGAGACAGGTGAGTCATATAGGTTTCTGGGATAAGAACACTCAGGCCAAGGGTGCAGGAGGTGTAAACGCCTAGCTAGCTGCAGGCTGTGAGGAAGGCAGTGTGGCTAGAGCTGAGCAGGCAGGAGGAGAGGAGTGAGTGATGAGACAACAGGGTGCTCTGGCCAGAGGAATGACATGCTCTTGGATTCTGACAGGCTCTCCGGCTGCTGTGTTGAGAGCAGATGCAGGAAGGCAAGGGCAGAAACAGACTCTAGTCAGGATGCTTTGACAGTGATCCAGGCAAGAGAGAACAGTGTGGTGGGCCAAGGAGGTGCTGCAGACACAGTGCTGAGTTATCCAACTCTGAATATATTTTGAAACTAACAGGAGTTGCTGATGCATCAGACAGAGTATACAAGAAAAAGAAATGAGTCAATAATTTCTCCTATGTCTCTGGCCTGAGCAACCGGAAAGATGGAGCTGCCACTAGCTCATAAGAGCAAGTCTGGCCATAGGGAGATGAGGAAGTCAGTTTTAGACATTTTAAACTTGAAATGCCAATTAGACATCCAAGTGGAGATGGTGACTAGGCAACAGGATATGCAACTCTGGAGTTCAAGCAGAGGTCTGAGCTGCAGTTACAAATTTGGGTGCCATCAGTTTATAGTTGGAATTTAAAACCATGACACTGGATGAGATACTTAGGAAATGAGTATAAACAGAAAACACAAGATGCCCAAGGACCAAGCCCTTGGAGCACTCTTCTGTTCAGACGTCTAGGAGACGAGGAAGAACCAGCAACAAGGACAAAGAAGGGCAGGAGGACATTGCCTATATGGAAGATTTTAATCACCCCTATGATATTTTGAATATATGCATGTTGTTTAGTGAGTATCTAAAAAAACTTCAAATGCCTTAAAGAGAGGGACAAAATCTAACTTATTATGGGCCCTGGGGAGTAGCATTGTACCAACAATTATTACCAATAAAATAAACAGCAAATGTATTTGTTGAATAAATAAGCAAATGAATAAATGAATTCAGGATCTTGACGGTTCAGTTTAGCTCGACAAATATTTATTGGGCACCTTCTAGTTCCAGAAATTGAGCAAGATACGGGGGGAAAAAAGAAACGAAAGTCGAGACCTGTCTGATAGAGAAGACAGACAGGTTAGCTTGGTAGTAAATTGGCCGAATTTCTTGCCAAGGGCAGCATCAAGTCAGTAAACACAAACATATCAGGTATGGATGAAAACAGTATGTTCTTTAAGGGAATGAAAGGGCTCCCTTTAAAAAAAAACACACACAACATTATTTGTTAAGATAATGACTCCCTACCCTACCTTTGAGGCAAGATATATGAGAAGGTACAGTGAAAGCTAATGGAAAAATCATGATTCAAGATTATAAATCTACTGCATATAAAACCTTTCATAAATACACATATCACTATACTAAAATAGTAAAGAAGAAAAATGACCAAGATCATAAGTTATAATTTTCTTCAAAATTCTATGTTGAAAGCTTTTTTTTTGAGGGTTCAATAAAAGCCCTGATTAATGTCAGGTTACTAATCTAGAATGCAAGATATAAAATTCAAAAACATTTGTGAAAAATCAGACTTCTATTTCTCTCTCAAATATTTTTTTTAAAAAAAGAAACACCTTACTTAAAACAATTATTCTTGGCCACATCAACACATATGAAACACATAAATAACAGACACACACACGCAGATGGCTTGCTGGGCGGCTAGAGAGATCGGTGGGGAAATAGGGAGGCGGGTGTGCTGAAAGACCGTGAGATACGCAGGCATAATAAAAGAGACAGTGTTTAAACACTGACTCACGTTGAAATTATATTACTATTCAAATATTAGCCACAAAATTATTACTAAATCATGAGCGGCAATTTTCAGTATTTTAAAGATTTCAGTTCTACTTTTCTAAATCAAATCAGTTAGCAACCCAGAAATTTTCTCAAGTTCCATCCAGACTACAGGAAAGAATAACTCTGCTCAGTTAGATATTTGCCCTTGTCGCCTCACAGCTGGTACACGTCACACAACACGAGTGTACAATATACATGTATACATCAGACGAAGACATGCAGTTGAATTTGATGTTACCTCAATAACTGCTTCTACTTTTTCTGACCTATTTAAAACGTCAAATAATTCAAGTCATTTATTCAACAAATACTGAGTGCATACTATGTTTTAGTGGTGTTTATATCCTTGCTTTAGTTAGTAAAGACAAGGTCTTTTTCCAAAATCTGCTTGTTTGTTAAAATTCACAGGCTGTTAGATGTTTTACTTATTTTATTTACATAGTCAAAATTCCAAAACACTGAACTGGTAACTATTTCTGAGTTTGCTAAGTGCCTATTAACAAAATGTTATTGTTTTCACTGTTCTCAATTACATAGCTATCAATATGCTAGTCAAAGCATTAAAGAGATAAAATATTCTTTTCTCTAATCAGATTATTGTAGTTATTTTAGAAATGGAATGTTCTAAACAGACAGAAGGCTTCAATGAAGGAGTTTCAGGTCCAATTAATCATCATATCTATTACTTCTACTTCTCAAATTACTCTCAAAGCTTTCCACTTTCCTTCATTCCCACTGCACTGCTTAGTTCCAGAAACAAGTATCTCACACTAGGATGCCAATACATTCTCCAACTTGTAGTGGGAATGATTTTTCTAAACACATATCTCATTACATCATTCCCCTTAACTCTCCTTTTTAAAAATCAAGTTTTTGTTCAAGAAATGATGAACGAGGAAGGGGCTTTGAGAATTGGCCCCTGCCTCCTTCTTCAGTCTCGTAGCCTCGTGGGGCTCCACTTCTCCCCTCAAACTTAAAGGTTCATGCACACTGAGGTACAAATATCTAGAACTGTCCACAGTCCCTCTCCTCTGGACCACTGCACATGTTGTTCCTCTTGGCATTGCAGGGAGGGGGAGTTAGAATCCATGACTAACTAAATGCTGCTCATCCTTTAAATCTCAGCTAGAGTCTCCCCCTCAGGGCTGTCACCGCTCTGCTCATTAGGCGCCACTCCTTCCCACGAACTCACTCTGTCTTAGGGCTCACCAGAGTTTACTGTCTCTCTTCCTGATAAGGCTGCAAGCTCCTAGAGGGCAGGGATGTTGTCTTATTCATGGTTTTATCCCTAGTATTTAGCAAAGTGCGTGGCATATAATTAGCACCCAATCAGTATTCTAGTCATTGGATGAATGTATTATAATAACAAATCTATTTGCAGAGAATGTCTAAAGTACCAAGCTTAGGGGAAAATTAACTGCAAGCCAACAGCAGCACGTGCCAGGTTTGGGTGTCTCAAGTAGAAGTGATAAGTAAGCAGGGATCAAGTGGGACTTGGGCTTCCTGCCTGCAGAGTCCAGGCTGGGAGACGGAATGGATGAGAGCACGGCAGAAAATATCATCATATACCGAAGAAGCTGACTGCTAAACTTAGTCCAACATCTTTTAAGTTGTAACTTTTCCAGATTCTCTTACGTAGCAGAATGTCATGGACAGTCCACAGACACTAACTGTCTCTAAAATGACAATTAATACCCAAGAGACCAATTCCAGCCTTTTCTAAGGAGAACCACTGACCCAGGAGCTGAAAGCCATTTACTCAAGGAGGAAACACTTTAATAAGCATCCATGATTTCATATTTAATTAACTTTTTGAGAAAATTGTGCTTTCAAAATCTGCTTGTAAATCTCTTTAATGACTCTGGATAGCAAATTCCAATGGAGTAATTAGGAAGAGTTTCAGCTGTTTTCTGAGAAATACTCACACTACTTATTCTATCAGTCTTGGTAGCCTATAGCATATGAGAAACACACAGGTCAGACTTCTAATTATCATAAAACATGTCTAAAAATTTAAATTCCTAGCCTTGATTTCTGACCTCCAACTAATAAACTACTATGCCTTGCTTGTCTTTTCAATTCCAAACAATTTACATGTTTTAATCGAATTTTATAAAATTCAAGATTTTTTAAAAAACAGTGTGGGGACTTAAGGTTACTGCTCTGACATGTAAGGAGCTTAGAGGCTGTCACTCTGTCCTAACAAGCAAAAAGAGTAACAAACCGAAAAATAAACAATTTTCCATGAATCAGTCAAACAAGGTTATGAGGCAGACGGCTACCCCAAAACTGCAGAGACAGGCAGATACAGAAAATCACAACTTACTGGAGCAGAAACCTCTGCAGGAATCGTGCGGTGCAGGAGAATCTGAACAGTAACTGACAAATTGCTGGAGGCTCAGTGTGGACAAGCCTGGGAGAGTAGACTCCAGGGGGACCTAGTCACGGTCTGGGGAGGGCAGCCTTTTGTAAGGTTTACCTCCAGGAGCCCTAACAGGTCTCTACAGTGAATGTCAGAGAAAAATCTCCTCGTGCTTGTAGCAGTGAGAGGGGAAGAGGAACCCTTCTGAAACACAGTAGAGCAGTCTGTTCCTTTTATCAAGACCTGCTTTAGGAGAAACCATTTTACCAGAGCCTAAACCGCTGAGGTTTAACTGAGCCTAACTGACCCAGGGGAACAGAAATGCCCAATGCTACCCAGCTCCAGCCTTTCACGTGAGAGAAGGGAAATACCCACCTCCAACTCCCTCTAGCCATTCTGTCCCACCTAAAAGGGAACACAGAAAACAAACAAACAAAAAAACAAAGCAAAATGAAGAAGCATGCGGGGCTGGCCCCGTGGCCGAGTGGTTAAGTTCGCGCGCTCCGCTGCAGGCGGCCCAGTGTTTTGTCGGTTCGAATCCTGGGCGCGGACATGGCACTGTTCGTCAGACCACGCTGAGGCAGCGTCCCACATGCCACAACTAGAGGAACCCACAACAAAGAATACACAACTATGTACCGGGGGCTTTGGGGAGAAAAAGGAAAAAATAAAATCTTTAAAAAAAAAAAAAAAAATGAAGAAGCATGGGTGAAGTCCGCAGTCCAAAGGCAAAGACTCACCAAAAGACTGATACCTCATCACAGGACTATAGAATGCTTCCCTCCCCCATCACCTCACCACAACTTACGAAAGGCCTGTTTACCACAGTTCCTTCTACCCAGCAATCACGTCCCCCTTTCAACAAACAATTACAAGACATACTAAAAGGCAAAAAGCACACTTCGAAGAAACTTGACAAGCATCAGAGCCAGACTCAGATACAGCAGGAATGTTGGAATTATCACGCTGGGAATTTAAAAACACTATGATTAATATGCTAAGTGCATTAATAAAAAGTAGACAACATGCAAGAATAGATGGGTGATGTAAGGAGAGAGATGGAAATGCTAAGAAAGAACCAAAACGAAATGCCAGAATAAAAAAGCAAACACTGTAACACAAATGAAGAATGCCATTGATGGGCTCATTAGTACACTGGACTGGACATGACTGAGGGAAAAATTTCTGAGCTTGAGGAAATAATACAAACTTCTGGAAAAAAAATGTGGAAGATAACAATAGGAACAAAGAATAAGGGAAACAAATAGAAAATGGTAACACATATGGCGATATTAATCCAACCATATCAATAACACTTTAAACATCAATGAACTACATACATCAACTGAAAGAGATTGTCAGAGTGGATCAAAAAACAAGACCCAACTATATGTTGTCAATAAGAAATTCTCTTTAATTATAAAGACACAATATAGATTAAGACTAAAGGGATGGAGGAAGATATACCATGCTAACAATACTCAAAAGAAAGTGAGAGTAGGGGCTGGCCCAGTGGCATAGTGATTAAGTTCATGTGCTCCACTTCGGCAGCCCAGGGTTCATGGCTTCAGATCCTGGGAGTGGACCTACATACCATTCATCAAGCCATGCTGTGGAGGTGTCCCACATACAAAATAGAGGAAGACTTGCACAGACGTTAGCTCAGGGACAATGTTCCTCAAGCAAAAACAGGAAGATTGGCAACAGATTTTAGTTCAGGGCCAATCTTCCTCACCAAAACAATGAATGAATGAATGAATGAATGAATGAATGAGAGTGGCTATATTAATTACACATAGAGTAGACTCCAGAGTAAGGAAAATTATCAGGGTAAAAGAGAGGCATTACTTGATAATAAAGGGGTCAATACTCCAAGATCTAACAATCCTTAACGTGCCATTTGCCTAACAACACAACATCAAGATATGTGAGGCAAATATTGATAGACCTGTAAAAAGAAATAAATGAATCTGCTATCACAGTTGGAAACTTTAACACTCCTCTATCAGAAATGGACTGATCCAGCAGGCAGAAAATTATTAAGGACATAGCAGAACTCAAGAGCACCATAAATCAACTAGATGGAATTGATATGTATAGACTACTTCTACCAACAACAGCAGAATGCACATTCTTCTCAAGCTCACATGGAACATTCACCAAGATAGACTACATTCCAGATCATAAAACACACCTTAACAATTTTAGAACAATAGAAATCATACAGTGTCTGCTCTCAGATCACATGGAATTAAACTAAAAATCAGTATCAGAAAGACAGCTGAAAAATCCAAAATACTTGGAGATTAAACAACACATGGGTTGAAGAAGCAATCTCAAGAGAAATTTGAAAATATTTTGAATTAAATACAAATGAAAATGCAACTTACCAAAATCTGTGGGATTCAGTACATAGAGGAAACTTTATAGCACTGAATGCATATATTAGAAAAGAAATACATAAAAACAATCATCTAAGCTTCCACTAGGCAATAAGAAAAAGAAGAGCAAATTAAATATAAAGCAGAAAAAAAGAAATAATAAAAATTAGAGCAGAAATCAATGAAATTGAAAACAGGGAATCAATAGAGAAAAATCAATGAAAGCAAAGAAGCTAGCACTTTGAAAAGATCAATAAAATGGGTAAGACTATAGCTAGGCTAACTAAGAAAAAAAGAGAGAAGACACAAATTACTAACGTAAGAAATGAAAGAGGAGCCATCACTATATATACCATAGACATTAAAAGGATAATAAAGGAATACTATGAACAACTCTATGCCCACATATTTGATAACCTAGATGAAACCTTGAGAGATACAATCTGCCAAAATCACACAAGAAGAAATAGAAAATCCAGGGGCCGGCCCCATGACCGAGTGGTTAAGTTCGTACACTCCACTTCAGTGGCCTGGGGTTTAGCCAGTTCAGATCCTGGGTGCGGACATGGCATTGCTCATCAGGCCATGCTGAGGTGGCGTCCCACATAGCACAACCAGAAGGACCTACAACTAGAGTATACAACTATGTAGTTGGGGGCTTTTTGGAGAAGAAAAAGACAAAAAAAAAAAAAAAAAAAAGAATTGACAACAGTTGTTAGCTCAGGTGCCAATCTTTAAAAAAAAAAAGAAAAAAGAAATAGAAAATCCAAATAGGTCTATCTATTAATGAAATTTAATCAATTAATAATAACTTTCTAGAACAGAAAGCACCAGGACCACATGGATTCACTGGTAAATTATACCAAACACAGAAGAAATGATACCACTTCTTCACAATTTCACCCAGAAAACAGAGTGCACACATTCCAGCACATTCTATGAGGCCCAGCACTACTCTAATACCAAAACCAGGTAAAGACACTATAGGAAAGGACAATTATAGACCAATATCCCTCATGAACACAGACACAAAAATTCTCAACAAAATATATTAGCAAATCAAATCCAATGATGTATAAAAAGAATTATACACCATGAATGAAAAGAATTTCTTTTGTTTTGCAAGGGTGGTCTAACATTTGTAAATCAGTAAATATTATCCTTCACATCAACAGGCAAAAATAAAAAATTACATGATCATATCAGTTGATGCAGAAAAAACATGACAAAATTAAACACCTATCCGTGATAATAATTCTCAGCAAATTAGGAACAGAAGTGACTTTCCTCAATTTGATAAAGGACATCTACAAAACACCACAAGCTAACATCATATTTAACAGTGAACAACTCCAAGCGTTCCCTCTAAGATCAGGAACAAGGCAAGGATGTCCTCTTTCACCACTCCTTTTCAACATCATACTGGAAGTCCCAGTTGATGCAATGAGAGAAGAAAAAGAAATAAAAGGTACTACAAATTGGGAGGAAAGAAATACAATGGTCTTTGTTTACAGATGACATGACTGTCTATATAGAAAAGCCTGAAGAATCAACAACAAAACCCGTGGAACTAACGAGCAGTTATAGCAAATTGCAGGATACAAGATTAATACACAAAAGTCTATTGTTTTCCTATATACTAGAAATGACCACTTTACCATTTACATTACACTCCCCAAAAATAAAATACTTAGGTATAAGTCTAACAAAATATGCCAAAGATCTATATAAGGAAAACTACAAAATTCTGATGAAAGATCTCAGAGAAGAACTAAATAAATGGAGAGAGAGTCCATGTCTACGGATAGGAAGATTCAATATTGTCAAGATGCCGGTTCTTATCACTTTGATCTATGGATTCAACACAATCTCAATCAAAATCTCAGCAAGTTATTTTGTGGATATCAACAAACTGATTCCAAAGTTTATACGGAGAGCCAAAAAACCCAGAACAGCCAACACAAAATTGAAAGAGAAGAACAAAGATAGAAAACTGATACTACCCGACTTCAAGACTTACTACAAAGCTATAGTTATCAAGACAGTGTGGTACTATCAAAGAATAAACAAACGGATCAATGGTACAGAATAGAGAGCCCAGAAATAGAGCCACACAAACAGAGTCACTGACAGCTGACAAAGGAGCAAAGGTAGTACAATGGAGAAAAGACGGACTCTTCAACAAACAATGCTGAAACAACCAGAGAGCCACATGTGAAAAAAATGAATCTAGACACAGACCTTACACCCTTTACAAAAATTAACTCAAAATGGATCATAGACATAAACGTAAATGCAAAAGTATAAAACTCCTAGAAAATACCATAGGAGAATATCTAGATGACTTGGTATGAGGATGACTTTTAGTTACAACATTAAAGTCATGATCTAAGAAAGAAAGAATTAAGATGGACTACATTAAAATTTAAAGCAACTTCTCTGCAAAAGACTGTCAAGGGAATGAGAAGACAAGTTACAGACTGGGCGAAAATATTTGCAACGACATCTGATAAAGGTTGTTGGTAAAAGTTATTTATCCAAACTAATCAAAGAATTCTTAAAACTCAGCAAAAAAAATGAACAATCCAATTTAAAAAATGGGCAAAAGACCTGAAGAGATACTTCACCAAAAAAGATATTTAGATGGAAAATAAACAAATGAAAAGATGCTATTAACAAAATTTAATCAATTAATAATAACCTTCTAAAACAGAAAGCACCAGGACCAGATGGATTCACTGGTAAATTATACCTATTGCCATCACATGTCATTAGGCAATTCCAAATTAAAATACAATGATATATCCCTACACATCTATTAGGGTGGCCAACGTCCAAAATACTGCCAACCCTAAATGCCGACAAGGATGTGGAGCAACAGGAACTCCACTCATTGCTTGGGGAAGTGCAAAATGATACAGCCACTCTGGAAGACAGTGTGGCGGTTTCTTACAAAACTAAACATACTTTTACCCCTACAGTCCAGCAATTGTCCTCGTCAGTATTTACTCAAGTAAGTCACAAGCTTAAGTCCACAGAAGAAGGTGCACATGGGTGTTCATAGCAGCTTTATTCACAGCTGCCAAAATTTGGAAGCAACCAAGATGTTCTTCAGCAGGTGAGTGGATAAACAAACTGTGGTTCATCTAGAAAATAGAATATTATTCAGTGCTAAGAAGAAATGAACTATCAAGCCATGAAAAGACATAGAGGAAACTTAAATGCATATTACTAAGTGAAAGAAGCCAATCTGAAAAGACTACATACCATGTGATTCCAATGATACGCCATTCTGGAAAAAGCACAACAATGGAGACAGTAAAAAGATTACTGGTTTCTAGGAGTTGGGGAGGATGGTGAGATGAACAGTTGGAGCACAGGGGATTTTAAAGGCAGTGAATCTATTTTCTATGATACTACAATGGTGGATACATGTCATTATACCTTTGTCAAAACCAACTCAATGTATAATCCCAAGAGTAAACCCTAATGTAAACTATGGACTTCGGGTGATAGTGATGAGTCACTGTAGATTCACTGATTGTAACAAACACACCACTGTGGTATGGAAGTTGATAGTGGCGAGGCTGTGCACGTTTGGGGAGGGATTATATGGGAATTCTCTGTATTTTCCACTCAATTCTGGTTTGAATCTAAAACTCCTCTAAAAACTAAAGTTTATTGGAAGTGGAAAAATTAAAATAACATTGTAAAAGTTTCAAAAAGTCCTAAATTCCATAACATTTTCTCCTACTTCATAAAGATAAATATGGGAGTTGATATGATATCAAGAAATCCAAATTTATATTAAAGATTGAAAATTACTATGACAATATACGTATATCAACAAGAAATCATTATTCACAAAGAATGACAATTACTAAAGTGAACAAATGAGACAAAAACTGGCCCTCTGGAATTTAAGACCATTATCCCTGACAATAACTGTAAAGAGGCTACCAGATGGTATGCAGCTTGCAGAGCCTCCTTCCTCCTGCAGGTTGTCAACTAAAGGGTGCTCATGAGACCAGGTAATAGCTTATCCCACACAGACTCAGAGCGCCTACTAACACAAAAGCACCAGCAGGTGTGGGTGGGAGGGCTGAGTTTACCACCTGGGAGCAGTATCATAACACAGGAAAAGTTGAGTATTTATTTCGCCTTCCATTCAGAAAAGCATCAAAAGGATGAGTATCTCTCTCCCTTTCTATTAAAAGTATAGGATGTTGGGACCAGCCCCACGGCACAGTGGTTAAGTTCGGCACACTCTGCTTCAGCGGCCTGGGTTCGGTTCCTGGGTGTGGACCTTCGTCACTCCTCAGTGGCCATACTGTGGCAGTGACCCAAATAGAAAATAGAGGAAGACTGGCACAGAAGTTAGCTCAGGGCAAATCTGCCTCAAGCAAAAAGAGGAAGATTAGCAATGGATGTTAGCTCAGGGTGAATCTTCCTCAGCAAAAAAAAAAAAGAAAAAAGAAAAAAAAAGAAAAGAAAAAAGTACAGATGTCATGGTCATTTAAAATGTTTTTCTTTAAAAAATATAATAGAATCATTATTATCTTATTAATTTTTCAGTTATTAGGACACTTAAATTGTTTAGTACAGCCTTGTAAATGCTGTGACCTTTTACAACTCTAGATTTATAGATTTCCACTGTAATGGACATTTAATTTCATTTAAAAAATAGCCAAGATGTTTTAATTCAAATACAATTCTGTTTTCTAAAAACAAATAAGAAACGTAGTATCTTTACAACATCAGGGATTCTCTGTTATTTAAAACAGCCTCCATTTTATATAGACTGATTGTTTCTTGCATAAACACTGCTAACTAAAAACAAAATCCATAGACTCAACTTTATTCTAAAAAGTATTTTTAGAGGGATTATGCCTTTTTACTTCTTTTTGTGTGTGTGTGTGTGTGGTCTTGAGTAAATTACTTAATCTCTCTGGGCTTCAGGTTTCCTATCTGTGAGATAATAAAGTCTATTTCATAGAGTTATTGTGAGGATCTAATGAACTAATGCAGGTAAAGCCCTCAGCATAGTATGTGACACATAATAAGTGCTCAATCAGTGTGAGTGATCAAAACAATTAGGACTTTAATTATGATGGGCAATAAAGTGCTCTATCCACAGGTCCAAGCTCACACAGACAGGTGTAAGATCAAGCAGGGTAAAGAAACATACAACCAACAGATGGGCATCTCAGCACCAGTCGCTAGGTAACAGAGCAAGGTTCCTGGTGGCCACAGGGCCCACTGTGCTACCAAACGCGACCTAAGTCCAGGAGGGCTGCTGAGGAGGGCTGCTGGAGGAGGAGGGCTGCTGAGGAGGGCTGCTGGAGGAGGAGGGCTGCTGGAGGAGGAGGCTGCTGGAGGAGGGCTGCTGGAGGAGGAGGGCTGCTGGAGGAGGGCTGCTGGAGGAGGAGGGCTGCTGGAGGAGGAGGCTGCTGGAGGAGGAGGGCTGCTGGAGGAGGAGGGCTGCTGGAGGAGGAGGGCTGCTGGAGGAGGAGGGCTGCTGGAGGAGGAGGGCTGCTGGAGGAGGGTTGCTGGAGGAGGGTTGCTGGAGGAGGAGGCTGCTGGAGGAGGAGGGCGGCTGGAGGAGGAGGCTGCTGGAGGAGGAGGGCTGCTGGAGGAGGAGGGCTGCTGGAGGAGGAGGCTGCTGGAGGAGGAGGGCTGCTGGAGGAGGGCTGCTGGAGGAGGAGGGCTGCTGGAGGAGGGCTGCTGGAGGAGGAGGCTGCTGGAGGAGGAGGCTGCTGGAGGAGGAGGGCTGCTGGAGGAGGAGGGCTGCTGGAGGAGGAGGGCTGCTGGAGGAGGAGGGCTGCTGGAGGAGGGCTGCTGGAGGAGGAGGGCTGCTGGAGGAGGGCTGCTGGAGGAGGAGGGCTGCTGGAGGAGGGCTGCTGGAGGAGGAGGGCTGCTGGAGGAGGAGGCTGCTGGAGGAGGGCTGCTGGAGGAGGAGGGCTGCTGGAGGAGGAGGGCTGCTGGAGGAGGAGGGCTGCTGGAGGAGGGCTGCTGGAGGAGGAGGGCTGCTGGAGGAGGAGGCTGCTGGAGGAGGAGGGCTGCTGGAGGAGGAGGGCTGCTGGAGGAGGAGGGCGGCTGGAGGAGGAGGCTGCTGGAGGAGGGCTGCTGGAGGAGGGCTGCTGGAGGAGGGCTGCTGGAGGAGGAGGGCTGCTGGAGGAGGAGGGCTGCTGGAGGAGGGCTGCTGGAGGAGGAGGGCTGCTGGAGGAGGGCTGCTGGAGGAGGAGGGCTGCTGGAGGAGGGCTGCTGGAGGAGGAGGGCTGCTGGAGGAGGGCTGCTGGAGGAGGAGGCTGCTGGAGGAGGAGGCTGCTGGAGGAGGAGGGCTGCTGGAGGAGGAGGGCTGCTGGAGGAGGAGGGCTGCTGGAGGAGGGCTGCTGGAGGAGGAGGGCTGCTGGAGGAGGGCTGCTGGAGGAGGAGGGCTGCTGGAGGAGGGCTGCTGGAGGAGGAGGGCTGCTGGAGGAGGAGGGCTGCTGGAGGAGGAGGCTGCTGGAGGAGGGCTGCTGGAGGAGGAGGGCTGCTGGAGGAGGAGGCTGCTGGAGGAGGGCTGCTGGAGGAGGAGGGCTGCTGGAGGAGGAGGGCTGCTGGAGGAGGAGGCTGCTGGAGGAGGGCTGCTGGAGGAGGGCTGCTGGAGGAGGGCTGCTGGAGGAGGAGGGCTGCTGGAGGAGGAGGGCTGCTGGAGGAGGAGGGCTGCTGGAGGAGGGCGGCTGGAGGAGGAGGCTGCTGGAGGAGGAGGGCTGCTGGAGGAGGAGGCTGCTGGAGGAGGGCTGCTGGAGGAGGGCTGCTGGAGGAGGAGGGCTGGAGGAGGAGGGCTGCTGGAGGAGGAGGGCTGGAGGAGGAGGGCTGCTGGAGGAGGGCTGCTGGAGGAGGAGGGCGGCTGGAGGAGGAGGGCTGCTGGAGGAGGAGGCTGCTGGAGGAGGGCTGCTGGAGGAGGCTGCTGGAGGAGGGCTGCTGGAGGAGGAGGAACAGGACTCTGCTTCTTTTTTTATTCCTACCAGCATCTTACCTCAGGGACTTACTATCTTCTACCTGGATGTTAGTGCAGCCACCTTCTAACCAGGGTCACCACCTCCAATCTGAGCTGTTTGCCTCAATCCGTGTACACAGAAAAACAGCATGGCACAAGTCAGACTATACTGTAATAACTGACTGAATTTTCTGACTCTCGACAGGAGTTCACCCTCGACACTGGTTCTCAAGTTCTGTCTACAGTGCCCTGACAGACCAAATAGTCTCCAATATTGTCCTTTCACATTTTGATCTGAATGTGAAAATTATTTTGCCACTGCTGTTTGCTACATCATTGCTATAGTGATATAAATCAAAGAAATATTCCATTAAGTAGGTTTTAAGAGAGAGAAAATTTGCTGTGAATAATAGGCAAAAGCTATTCAGAAAAATCAGACTAGCTCTCCACCCCCCAAACAAGATTTAATAATCACTGGAATAACTATGGAATATATACACCTTGTGAGCTGTAGGAGAGTATTATCAGAAAAATAGAAGAATTCTGCTAAATAACTACAAAGATGACCCGGGGACTAGGGCACACATCAATGTCTTCACAGATACTGTGAAACTTGTTACCCCGTCTCTGTGTGTGTTTGTACATACTGCTGATCTGTTAGTTATTCAACCAAATATTCTACTGACGAAAGAATGCCTTCACATAATAAGCATGAGTTTGTTTTTAGTTCTTCTGAAGGCAAAGCTGTCATTCACCTTCCCTTCAATCAGCTTACTTACCTGGTACAGAGTAAGTCTTACTAAGCGTGTATTTGTTGAATGAAGGCATGTTCCCAAGGACATAATTATGTCTGCCCCAACTTCAGTTCTTCCCACTGTCTTTCCTGATATCCTTGGCTGAATGAATGTTGGCTCTTTCTCCCAAACTCCTGCATCACTCTTAGAGCTTCTACCACATTAGGTCTGTACCACAGATTTTTTGAAGCCATCTAATTCCCTTTCAAAATTATAAAATCTTTGAAAAAGAGATGGTATTTGATGTACCCTTCAGTCCTGATATTACCAATAAAACTATCAGCTCTCCAGTCCAAGGGGTGTAGTTTGAAAAAGTATTTTTAATATTAAGATATAATTTCAAATTTGCAAAAATAAAAAATATACATATTTCCCTAATAATAACTATAAAACATGTAACTTGACCAAGCATTCTGGCTGGTACAAATATGGTAAAATGGGGTAGGGGGAAGCAGCACATCAGATTCAGAGTATTCCTTTTGAATTTATCAAAATGGGACATTTATTTTAAAATGTTCAGAAACACTAGGGTTTTTTTTCCCTAAAGCACATTAGGCATAGTGTCTTGTATTTAGTAGGCACTCATTATGTATTTGATGAATAGAATTTCTTATCTGGGGACAAAAACACAAAGACTTTAAAACAGAGGGAAAAAAAGAAGTAATTCACATACCAAGATGTATTTTTGCTAGGGAAAAAAGAAGTTCTTTTTAAAGATACAATAATAGCATTTTTCTCTAATAGTTTAGAATTGTAAGAAATTTCCTATTATTTAAAAATGACATCAGGAGTCCATTAATTCTACCCAAAATCTCAAACTGATGAGAATGGCATCCTCAGAGAACAGGAAAGGACTTGAGAGATGTCTAACAAGTTTTTCATTTGGTCCCACAGCCTCAATCTCTATGAGAAAAAAGTTTAGAGAAAAGATAATGTTCAACGTTTCTCCCTGGGTACCTTGAGACTAAAACTGAAGTCTTTTCACTCTGGGTCAGCACTCTTTCCAATAAACCTTAATCTAATCCATCTACTTTAGTTCCCTATCGGGATTACAAAATTAAACTCAAATGTTATTCTCATATCCGTTTACTTAGAGAGAGCTGTGATATTTCCATACTTCATTATATGTATTCACCCAACAGGCATATAATACAGAGCTTCTCCAACATATAGTTCCTGAAATACATATGTCACATTCAAATGACTGCCCTCGTCAAGACCTTATTTCCCAACAGTCCTAGAAACAGACTGGAGCTGCCTTATCTGCCTACAGCCAATGGTTCTGCCTTTAGGCCTCTCCCTGGGGAACTATAATTCTAGCTTCATTACGTCACTGTCCTGCCTTCCCTTAGATGTCAGATAAATCCACATCTCTTGCCTCTCAGGGCTCTGAGGTGTGCCTGGAAACCCTGCTGGGCACAAACTCTGAGGAAGGAAGAATCTAAGAAGTAAGCAGTTCATTATTTGCAGTGAAGATGTCTTTGCTTTCATGTAGCCTTTCTCTCTGATTCCTGAGTCTATCTGCAAAAGTGACTAGCAATGCTTTGTAGTTTGAAACAGTGGATAGACACTTGAATAAAAAATGCTAATTTAAAATAGCAAGAAGAGAGTATTTCTCATAGAATTCACAGCCTCTGCTGTTCTGCTTTTTTAGAAGGGAAAAGTATTCCATTAGAAGAAAACTCAATGCATCTATAAAAATAGAACTTCCCACTGGATTCTGAATAGCTGATATTCCACAGGAAGCATGAGCAAGTACCAAGCTGCCAAAACCACCATCAGAAGGACAAACACAGGGACATTCCTTCTTCAGGACTTCAAGGAGTCATCTTATCTCAGAACTGATTGGCCAAGTGACTTTCAATTTTCCCATATGAGTATTTCATTGACATCTTTATGATCATACTTTTCTAAACTATGTTTAAAATGTGCATTTTCTAAAGCTACTTACTTTTCCTATTTACAGATTAACACCACAACGATTAGATAATTTAGAGGAATTACATATGTATATCCATTAATCTCTTTTTAGTCATTGAAAATCTACAGTTTCAATCATTGTTTCCCAACTGTCTCTAAAACTGAGTGCTTTACTGGATTGTGTTTAACTAGTTTATTAATCTCATTTACTGGCAAAACATTTTCATGAGAACTGCCCATAACTCTCCTCTTAAACTTTAAATATTGAAGAATAATTGGCAAAGAGTCTGAGCTCTTCACTCTAGAACCAGAGGTCCAACAGCCTGATGCAGCATATTTCATGATACTATGGTTCAAATGTAAACTTTCACCTTCAGGAGGCTCTACACTTGGTTTCAGACCCATTAATAACACAACAAATATCGTTACTACAGATACGATCCACTGTAATTGAAAATCTTATTTTGTTTTCACATGAACTGCTTTCTTTATATGTTCTGCACTAACTATTAAGTGCTGAATAAAAAAACTGGTACGTGAAAAAATAAACTTACTATTCTAAACCATGTGATTCTTATCATCCCCTCCATTTAGTAAGGAATATAGAAATCTATAAAACTTAAAATGCAGCTATAAATAACTTGATGACTCTGGAAAAATGGCATGGCATGAGAAGAAGGGTGCCTTCCTTTGACATTTGACCAATGCTGAAGTGCTTCTTGGAGAGAAGGAGATCAGAATATGCCACCCCAAAACATGCCACTTTGGCATAACGATTATTTTGAACTAAAGGCAACTGAGAATCAACAAACAAAGGAAGAGTTCTCTACCCTCCCCTTATCTGGCTAAAAGCAGGCCATAAATTTCCCTTTAAGGAAGGTGTCTGCTCTGTGTACCAGGGAAAGAAGAATGATTTGTATCATCTAAGACAAAGGGTTGACACCCCGAGGCTAACTGCTTCTTTTAGTTTCACTTCTTTTCTATGAACTCCCCTGCACATAAATATTAAAAAAAATTGTGTGCCTTGTCTCCTGTTAATCAGTCTTCTGTTAGTTTAATTCATGCCTTCATGTCCTGAACTTAAGAGGGCAGAGGAAAAGTTTTTGTTCTCTGATAGAGCTGCGATCAAACCCAATTCTGAGTGATGGTACTTAAGTAATGAACATTAGGAGATGTGCTTTTCACTCCAGCATTCATCAGAGCAAAAAGGATATATCCCAGTTTATACTACCATACCCTTGATTTACATACAAAGGAGATCTACAAAATAAATCTATCAAGAAATAAAATAATGTAAATAAACATAAATAAATCTATCAAGAAATAAAATAAAAAAGAAACAAGTCTAAAAAAACAGAGTAGACGCATTTCTTCCACTAAATACAGAAAAAAAAAATCCCTGTGCTTTCAGTGCCCCCCCCAGCAGTAAGGAGACACACCCTTGGGTGGTCAACGGAGCCTGAGAAGGAAACCTGGGCTCCCACCTCCACCTGTCAAGTGATAACATGGCACCTCCTTACTCCTGGCCAGTGTGGTATCAGAGGAGGTCTGCTAAAAAGATTTAAACTAAATCCAGAGTCTCAAATTAATCCAAAATGTCCAGGATATAATAAAAATCATTTATCAAATCAAGAACCAGGAAAATCTCAATATGAAAAAAATCAGTGAACAGACACCAATCACAAGATGACAATGCTGATGGAATGATTTGACAAGGATTTTTAATCAGCCATAATAAAAATGCTTCAGAAAGCAATTATGAATAGACTTGAAATAAATGAAAAAAAAAGTCTCAACAAAGAAATAGAGGATATATAGAAGAACCAAAAGGCAATGGTAGAACTGAAAAAAATACAGTAACTGAAATTAAAAACTCAATGGATGAGCTCAACAGCAGAATGGAAAAAAAAAATGAGGAAAAGATTACTGAAAATGAAGAGAGAACAATAGAAACTACCCAATCTGAACAACAGAAATAAAATAATATGAAAAAAAAAAAACAACAGAGCCTCAGGGACTAACAGGACTATAACAAAGATCTAACATTCATGTCATTAGAGTTCCAGAAGGAGAGGAGCAAGAAAGTGAGGCTGAAATAGTATTTAAAGAAACAATGTTTAAAAATTTCTCAAGTTTGGCAGAAGATATAAAACTACATATTCAAGAGGTTAAGTGAACACCAAATAAACTCTAAGAAATTCAAGCCAAGACACATCACAGTCAAACTTTTAAAAACTACAGACAAAGGAAAAAATTTTAAAGCAGTCAGAGAGAAATAATACCTTATGCTTAGGGGAAAAGCAATTAGAATGACAGAAGATATCTTATCAAAAACCAAAGAAGTGAGAAGGAATTGGCACAACATTAAAATAAAATAACTGTCAACCTAGAATTCTATACCTAACAAAACTACCCTTCAGGAATGAAGGGAAAATCAAGACATTCTCAGAAAAACAAAAACTAAGAATTTGTTGCTAGCATATCTACTCTAAAAGAACGGCTAAAGGAAGTTCTTACAGAATAAAAGAAATCACATAAGAAGGAATCTTGGAATATCAAGAAGGAAGAAAGAACAATGGAAAAAGTAAACATATGAGCTCCGAGACAGACTGAAGAAGAATGACTATGCAACATGGAGTAGTGCCAAACTCCAGCCACGTGAACAAGCCATGGGTGGACTGTGGCTGTGGAGAGCAGCCTGTGCAGCAGGATTGTGCATAATCAGAGGTTTACTCTCTATTCTCCAGCATACACATGGATCACCAAAATGGCAGACATCTCTGGCTGCCCACCCAACAGGCAAGACTCCCCTTTAATCTACATGTCAATGCCATGATTTAGTTCTTAACTGAGCATTCATATGATTCAGGGGAGGCCAGTTCCCTCTGAAACATACAGATTGAATTTACAATTGCTTAAAGTCAATTGCTGCAATTCCATTCCCTTAACCAACACTTGGTTCAGCTATGGGCCTGAGAAGCAATTCTAAATAAGAATTCATTAACATATCTTCTGAGGAACTACAGAAAATAATACTTTTTTCTAATTTATTCTCCAAAGATCACATTAAAATGCTAAAGAATAAGGAGTCCATTATATGAATTTACCATAATCATACAACTGTTTCTCTATTATTGGCTCCTTAAGTTGGTTTTCTTTCTTTTCTTTTTTTCCCATTATAAAGGACGATGCAATGAACATCGTTCAGCATAAAGGTTTATCCAAATTTAGAATATATTTTCTATGGATTTTGCTCCTAAAAGTGAAATTATTATGTCAAATAATACAGACATTTCTGGTATATAGTATCAAATTGATTTCCAGAAAGTGTGTTATCAATAAAATCCCAGCCATGTGAGTGGCCTGTCTCACTCTATCTCATCCAGCCAGAGCAGGTGCCATGGATTGCTCCTCAAGAGTCCTTATTTCCCTTCGTTCTCGCTAATAGAGCCTCAGCTTATGAATCCTGATTGGTCCAACTCGATTTGGCAACCTCAATCCCCTTGCCAGTGGCTGGGTAGGGGTGGGCATGTGAGTCCTGGCCAATGAGATGAAATGCGAGATTTTATAGGGTAAATTTTTCATTCTAAAAAGGAACAAGAGACAGTGTCTTCCACTGGGCATTACCATGCCTGCATGTAATAATGTGAATCATACCAGTCTGAGAACAAAGTCAATAAGTTGGCATAAAAGATGGGAGTTTGATGATATTGTTGAACCCCTGAATTAACCAACCTCAATGATCTTTCTTGAGTCTTCTTTTTATATAAGATAACAAATTATACATATTCTTAAAAAATTCAGTGGAAAATTATGTTTATGTCAGCCACTTTCATACCCCAAGGTAAAACTGAGAACTATTTATGAATATCACAGTGAACAATCCAAAAGGAAACCGACTCATAAGTGTTTGACTTATAAAGATTAACTTAAATTTTAAATAAACACTGCCTCTTTCCAGAAGAATTAGAGGTGAGTGTTATTTGAAGAACATTTAAAAAACATTATAGGGTCATTAATTTGAACTGTAAATTGGTGAAAAATCATGTTTAATTCAAAATGGATTTCAAACAGAGAGCAAAAATAAGTGAACTCAGTGTACTGTACTTACAAATCAAACACCAAGTAATGGAAGCCCTCTTCCGATATGCTGTCATGAAGTCGCACTAAAAAAGAAAAAAGAGGAGAAAGCTGTGTCACAGACATGCCATGATCAATGTTAAACCAGACTTCTAATGGGCATCTGTCTCCTAACTAAAAATGTTGGCCTCACTCTTTATTTTAGCCTCTGATAGGTCAGCCTCCTTTACAGCAGGGCTTGAGTTCAGACAGACCCAATGTTTAGGTTCTGGTTCTGATAATTATTAACTGTGATCCGAAGCAAATTAATTAACCTGTAATGATAATAGTACCTGTACTTTATAAAATAGTTAAAAAGGCAAATGAGACAATAAAAGCAAAATAAATTTGCATATTGCTAGGTAGAAACTAGATAAACGTTAATAATTGTTAGAATATATCTCCGTATATCCCAAGTTACCAGGTTCCAGCAATTCTCCACTGAGAGTCTCTCCTTGCCGTTCCCTTTGCCCTCGGCCTTCACCAATGCGTGCCTTGCTCATACAATATGAAGCAAGAGGGATCCTCTGCAGAGTCTCCTAAGTGGTCCCCCTGCCTCTGTTCTCCCTGTTTTCTGGGAAATTTTCACGTGGCACTCCCTGGCCAACTTGTCAAAACAGTTTTTACTATGCGACTTCTAAACTCAAGTTACCAAAATCCATTTACCAAGTCAGCAGCCAAAAATATACAGCTGGAACTTTTAGTAAAATAATCTACTAGTTCCTCAAATTAATACGACTCTAAATTCTCCAGTGAGCTAGACTTTTAGTGATAACTGGACGGAACCAACGTTTCTCTTTTCTGAATTTAAAACACTCACTGCCTACTCTGAACTAACCCACACATTTAAAACTCACCTACTGCTTTTTCTGCTATTTATTTTTGCTTAAGTCCTCTGCCTACCCCATCCCGCCCCAATGGATGGTAAACTCTTCCTTTATCCAGATCACGTGGGGTGGCTTGGCCTTCACTGGGAGCAACAGAAGGCAGGAAAAGCAACAGCCTGGGGGACTCAACTCCCGTTGAAAAGTCACCACCAGAGGATGAGTTCTACCACAACCTGTTCCTACTATGTTCCCCAGGCAGCGATCACCACCATACGGGAAGGGTGGATTCAAAAGAACATTTAGATCGTCACACAAACTACAATCACCTACAGAAGGAGTTTGTAGCATCCTCGAAATTCCCAAGATCAGAGACTTAATGTTCTTAATTGTAATTTCTTACAGTCCAATTCCATCCCTGTCAGATATCACCCTTGGCCCACTACTAAAATCTTTTGCAAATCCCTCTCCAGAAACTTCTCCAAGGTAGGGAAAGAGAGACTTTTGCTTCACTCATAAACACAGATTATCACTTGTAAAATGTGGATTTTCTATAAACATTAACATGAGGAGGGGGCCCAAAATGTAGGCAACCGGGAATGTGGCCAACGAAGTTCAGTCTCAGACGCTCTGTTCGTCTCCTGACTGCATGAAATGTGAACACACTGCGGTCTCCTCCCCTCATCTTATTTCTCTCTCAGTGTCACCCTTTAATTCATGGATGCAGCATATTTTATTTTTATTAACTAACCCTAATAACTGTCCCTTCTTCAGTATTTAGAATTTCTTTCTCAACAATACTATCAAACAGGAACCGTATTTCATAGGTCTTTGCTTCCCTCACAGAGACTTGGCACACAGTAGAAGGTCTTTTGTTTTTGAGCATTTATTATACTAGGTGCTAGGCATCCTCCCAAGCTTTTGGACAGAAATTTTCACCAAAGCTCAGTATACCTATATACCTAAAATAAAACGATTCATACACAAACAATTCCCCCGTAACTTTAATCCCGTGAAGGCTATTCAACTTGCCAGTATCAGAGATGCCTGCTACCTTTGTTTAAACTTACACTGCCAAACAAAATCAAAAGTTTGGCTCGGTGATGTGTCTTCCGTCTGTAGTCATTCAGCACAGTAAAGAAAGCCAGGTCATGGCTGATAACTCTGTGCCTTTCTTGAATGACACAGGCCCACAGAAACCTCATTGAGTGGCTGTAACACAATCTGGGTTTAAATGAGTTCACATAATAGTATGTCTACTTACAGGACTCAGTTATTCTGTGAAAATAAGATGGGTTTCCATGCTATCAAAGTTAAACTGAAAAGTAAAAATCACAATGTGAGCCAGAGGGAAAGACCACTTCTTCCTCCCACTGTCTCAGGTAAAAGCTTCAGGTTGGGTGGGATCTCACGTTTTCAGATCAGGGTTGTAGAGATAAACAGAAATGGAATTTCAGGTACAACTGGAGAAGCAGTCTTAATTTATGGTTATATCTGGAATAAGATTTTCTTACTATGATAACCACTAATTTATTAATACTTAGAAAATGGAGTACCTTTTGAACAAGAATAGCCCAGATGCAAGCCTGATGATCAAACAGATGATATTGTTTTTGGTCAAAATCAATTTCACAAAAGCATTTAGCCAGCAAGCACATGATAATGGTTAAAGATAAACCATTTGGCCAAGTTCACTCCTTCTGCATCATCTAATTCCAAAAGAATCTCTAATATTTCCAACCAGCCATTTGACCAGATGAGATTAATTCTGAATGAATGATGTTATTGATACAGCAGGAAAACACAGCATCATCTTTTCTTGCGATAAATGTCCACATGCCCTTCCTTCTCTTACTCCTTCTCTCCTTGTGACTCTGCTACTTTCTTCCGCTCCCTTTTTTAAATAAAGAACTGGAAAAAGAGAACTAAATGAAATTTCACAATTTTCATTTACTAACCAAACTATGTAATATAGTCTCCACATGTTTACAATTACTTTGAGAATGAGTTTGCTTGCTGTAGAAGCTTTTAACTCTCTAACTACTATTCTCAGAGTTGGAGGAATGTCTACGCAGTCTGGAAGACAGTGTCCTACACAATCACAGACATCATCTATTTCTTTTCAAGCCTTTTCTGTCAGTCAAAAGTATCAATCTTCCATCCTTTTTCTTTTTAATGGTTTGTCAAGGGTTGAGAATTGTGTTTACTTTTACAAACACTTACATTAATTATTCCCTATAAATAACTGCGAATTCACTTTTACACCCATGGAATTACAAGCTGTTCTGTTCACCACAGCTGTTAGCTCAAGATGGACTGCATGGCAGCCTTCAGAGCCACTGCTGCACGTGGACACACACACCACGTCCTCGCTCTGACTGCTCTGTGAGTGCCATAAGCTGCACATATGGGTGCACACAATTACCTAATTACAGTCGTCCCTCAGATGCTTTTAGAAAGAAACGTTAAGGAAGATAATGAGAAAAGCATTTAAGAAAACAGGTTATAAGACATCTTGGCAATCATTCTTTTCTGAAGTTTGCTCCAAGGTAAAATCAAATCTATGAAGAAATGCATTCTCATAAACTGAAACAGTGTAACAGTTCTTATCTAGAATAAAATTCTAAATTCTAGGGCATTCAGTATGGGATTTATAAGGTGGAAAAAGGTGCTTCTGAGGCTAAAATATTTCCAAAGTTTAGTTGACCCAAGGCCTGATCCTTTTCCTCTCTCTCTTGCACATATTATCAATTTGGCAGTTTGCATTCAAATTATCATGAAACCACTGCTTTCTCTTCCTGTCCCATGTTCATGTACGATTTCAGTGGCATTTCTAGCTAAGTACTAGCTCCACAAAGGGGGCAAATAGGACCAAAGGGGACCTTGAAACAATCTGAGAGAAGTAACTGTATTTAAATGTGATAGAAGTTTCCTGTCTATTTTAATAGTCATTTCATTTAAGGGGTTAAAAGATACAATAAAATTTATAATAATACTGCTTACTCTGTCAAGCACAATGTAAATAATTTTTGCAAGAGTTATTTTACTTAATGTATACAACCACCACAAGAATACCTTCCCACCACCTTTTACAAATGAATGCGTATAGGCTTAGAGAGGTGAAGGAAACTTCCAAGGCTTAACGGCTAGTAATTGACCAGGCTAGGACCAAAATCCAGAGATGGAGGATTCTAAAGACCCGGTTCTGACTCAGAATATTATGTGGACTCTCTAAAATACATTTGTCAACAAACGACTCCCCAAAGACCTTGCAGCGTCTGAGTTGGCTTGTCAGGGTAAAACAATGTTTAAAAGAGGAAAAAATAGTTACAGTGACTAGAGAAAGAAAAGCAGGGCTAAGTAAAAAACTATTTATACAAAAAGCGCAAAACACTTTTGAGTACAGAAAGTTTAAAGTGTGATGCTATAATCTGGGGATATAGAGACAGCTAGGCAATGACTAAGATAGAGTCAACACCAGCCATGTTTGTCTCTCTATATACTTCCTAAATCCCTAGAAAACTCTTAACTCCCCTCTTCACTTCAAGTTAGGAATGTTAGAGCTTTCAGTGACTCGGCTATTTTACCCAACAGGATATTTAATGTACCGAAAATCTTAATTAGTTAAAGAATCTGGAAAACTTACACAACATGTAAAATATCAAAAATTTAAAATAGATTATTTTCATTTCCAAATTAACATTCCATGTCATGGACATTATGATAACATGGAAAGAGAGGTGTATACATATATATACATATATATATATGTGTGTGTGTGTATGTGTGTGTTAGGAATAGAAATGGGTGTGCAAGGGAGAAGATGGAAAAAGAAGAATTAGACTCTAAATAGAAACCATGTCAAAATCACTTATTAGATGCATCTTATCTGTTTTGACACATACTAAAGAACATTTCTGTCACAAGGAAGTGAACATATTCTTTTCTGGTGATTTACTACTTTTCAAGAAAGACTATTAGGATCTGAAGTCACTTGTCTCAATTTCAGTGTACCTCTTTCCCTCTCCATTTCCTAACAGCATCCTCCAAATAAAATCAAGGTTGGTGACTAAAATTTTGTGAAATTATTTATACAACATATTATTTGGCTCAAATTATACCGCCTCTTATTCTTCCACGCAACCAAACTCACTAGCTGTTGCTCTCTACTAGAATTTATTATGGAGAGGTAGCAGCCTCTTGCATTGGTAGCCCCCAGTGGACCATGTCTATCAATATTCATGTCCTTGTGCAGTCCCCCCTCGCCCACTGCCTCTGGGCTCGGTCATGTTAGTCGCTTTGAGCGATTAGCATAAGTGATACAAGCAGAGCCTTAATAAGCTCTGTACATGGGAGCTGTCCTCTTGGAAACCACATGTCATGTGGCTAAAAAAAGTTCAGGTTAGACCAAGACAAGAGACCACATGGAGAGAAACCTGGAGGATAAGAGGCCATCACTAGCAGAGCTCATAGCTGCACGCAACTCCATGAATGATCTCAGTTACACCACGTGGAGCAGAACAATCATCTGAGCCCAGTCATTCCACAGAGTCACGAGAAATAATAAACTTAAGCCATTCAATTTGGAGTGGGAGTTAGCCAACAAGAGATAAATAAACAGGAAAGACAATCTGAAATGTGTGATTGACCCACTGTCCTCAAATAATTCTTTCAAAATCATAAGCAATTTGTAGCAGAAAAAGAATATTTCACCTCAAAATATTAGTATAAATCTTTAAAACTGAACACGGTAAGGCAATGCTGCCAATGTTATCATAACACTAATAGAGTAATTCACACAGAACAGATTGTATTGCATCCTCATAATCACTGTTAGTCAGCTCTGAGCAATAGTCCTGGTTATAAATGAGGTAGATTTTTGCATTTTTAGCTTTGCTATGTTGCAAGGATTGAGGTAGCTGGATTTGGTTCACACACTGTGATGCAAAAATGGCAGCTTGTAAGTCAGACACTTTTTACATTTCCATCAGCAGTTAATTATATTTCACAGCTAGACAAGCACTAGCCAAGCTAGGCCATGCAGTATGCCAAGCCTTCTCAAAAGAGAGATGCCAACATTGAGCTCATCTGTTAATTAAAAAAAAAAACTGATTAGTCTCAGACATTATAACAGTCATATGGCACCACTCAAGAGAAATTTCAGCTCCACCATTACTACCAGCTCTTTTGTGACAAAGCTGATCATTTCTAGAGAGAAAAGTTTCCAAATAGAAAACACAGAAATACTGAAAACCAAATTCAGAATCAAACTAACATTTCCAGAAAACTGAAGGCAAATCTGTATGTGTGCTTTTTTTCCTAATCTGTATTTAACACAAGTAATACAGTTAATAAAACAGCATCATTTGTTTTTTTATCTCTCTAGCATAAAATATATTAATTTAGGTTGCATATACTTGAAAACTATATGCACTCTTTTTCTTTGAAAGACAGATCTATGAATACTGTTTATTTTATTTTAAATAAGTATGGATATTTCTTTTGTTGTTACTGTCATCAAAGTTAATAGTCTTAGAGCATTTATACTTTGATTTTCTTTCCTCGTCTTAACATGATACTTATAAAATTTGGGCATAAAAAGTTTGAGAATTTGACTTAGCTGGCAAGGGCAAACAGATAAACTGGTCAAGCACAGAAACCACGGTCTATTCTAATTTTAGATATTTGAACACAAATTCCTAACGCTGCATAAGTGATATCTATTTTTGACAAAATTCTTAGCAATATGCCCCATTTAATAAATGCCAAATAAGCCATTATTCAGTACTCAAAATTAAAATAACTTTAACATAAGAAATCCAAAAATTATTTTAACAAAATTTCAAATATTTTTCTTGTAGTGACCTCAAAGTCATTTTAAACTTAATATTAACTAACATCAAATTATATTTAAAAGTAATTCATTGCTAATATTTAAGAAAAAGGAGCAGAAATTAAGAACTTACTGAAAAAAAGCAAATATAATTATGACATGAAAACTCAGTAGAGAATGCCATCCACACTAACTTTAAAACTATTGTAAAAGTACACAGAAAAGGCATTGTATCCCCAAACCAGTCCTGAAGGTCAAAGTGTATCAACCTGCTGACCATAATCTCTATCCTTAGTCCCAAACTCCCACCCGATTTCCTGGTTCTGGATTAAAAATCAAGTTTAGATTAGCGTCAATATCTATAGGATCAGGTTAGTCACATTCAGGACTGACTAGAAGAAATCGTGATGTTTTCTAATAGGCCAGAGCTAGTTATAAACCCAGATTATTCAAAGGGGCTTCTGGCTGGTCTACCAACTCAGGAAGATAGCAGAAAATGAGGAGATATGACCAGTGACCACTAACGATATGGCACACCAGCTATACCAATCACGTGACACCACGAACAGCATGAGAGAACAATCAATACTTCTGCTGGAAAGAAAAGTCATAAAAGACTAAACAGAGAATTTCAGAGATGGTTAATGAAACAGAAAAATAAGTGGATAATTCATTTAATACCCTTTCCTGTTTGTTTTTAATAAAATTATATATGTTGAGTGAAAATTAAATTACAGACTTATTACTAGTATCTACAAATATTCCTTGTTTGAAAAATAATTTTAGATTATCTTGTTGCATATTTTAATTGCATGATTCCATTCTACTTACTATAATTTGTTCTTGGAAAAGTGACTTCATTTCTTGGAAAAGTTAATACTCATTTCAAGTTTCCTTTATTTAAAAAAAAATCTTTCCTCCTTCAATTATGTATCAATATCATTTATGTATTTCAATAAGTGGTTCCGACTTTCTTCATTTTCTTTTTTCTTGCCTTATCTTTTTGTTACTCTATCTTCCGATACTTACATAAAGCTCATCAGTGATTACTCATAGATATCCTTCAGCATTAGGAACATTAAAAAAGAAAGAGAAGCTGCTGTCACCAGATGACTTGCATTTATAGAAATCTCAAGATGGTGTACTTTCATATCGTACTTTAATTATAAGGAACTAACAAAGCTTGGGCTAATGCCATCTTTCTGTTAAATTTATAAAAATGCACACACCTATCTACTCTGTATTAAATGTGTAAGAGTGTCTGATTAAGGCAAAAAACAGCCATTGGCAGTTCCTCTGCTCTAAGGACCTGAACAGCATCACTATAGTTGGGACTGTGGAACCCAGTGCAGTGCTACCACTCTGCCTCCTATAATCTGGGTCAAAAAGAGAAGCACCATTGTTGATAACTGCACATCAGGCTGCTCAGCTCGCTCCATATCTATCAGCAAGATACCAGCACATTAAATGTCTTAAAGTAGCACGGTAATTTGCTACCTTTGAAGATCAAACAAAGGCTATGTTATTTATGATAAACTCGGGATGTCGCACAGGAAGACTGCATGATGCCAACAAACAGACCAGATAAGGATCTTTTTTTCAAAGTGCAGATCAAAGCAGCATTTAAAACAAGAATAAAATATATCAAAGTGCATTTCACATTTAAGTTAACTACAGCTTTGTGAAACTTTTGCTTGAGTTCTACATATACATATATTGCACGCCGGGTCATGATATAAATCCAGTTTTTTTAAACTGTAGATCACAGACAAAAGGTTTAATAAGCACTGGGTTAAATGATCCTTTAAGAGGACCCTATAAAGTCCTTTCCAACTCTGTTTCTACATTTCTACATTTCTGGATGACTGTGGCTAATAAACAGAAGGGAAAATAAACATACAGTTATTACCGATACCAGGTTGAACACAATCCCCTGAATGTGAGACATTTCCCTCTTCAACACTGCAACAAATTTAAGCTGAAAACATACTTCATTTTGTTTCAGATTTGTTCCTAATGAATAACTAGAGAGAAAACTTAAAACATTTATCTTGCCAATTTAAAAATATGCCCTCTTCAAATTTTCACCAAGCAGATGAGGTGCTTTTCTGACACAGCCCTTGGAGAACAGAGTGAATGGAAAAACTCATTAGATCATCCTCTCTTTGCAACTTACTACCATATTACCTTAACACGTGCAACTGAATTTTCCCTAGAGACAGACCAGCCCAAATGCTCTCATCTTTCAAACCCCTTTCTGAAAATTCACCTCTTGCATAAAGTATTTTTCCAAACTTGATTCATCTTATAAGCAGGAAATGAGTGAGTTTAAAATTCTACTAGAATGATAAGAAATACAATGTAAAACTGTAGCTGGTAGCTATATTCTATTATCTCATAATGTTTTTCAATTAACTATTTTTATGCTGAAAGTACTTAAAAATACCAGTTTATTTGCTCTGAATAATATATACAAACATGAAGTACATGAAAAAGAACATACTGCGATCTTAGGCTCATAATGGAGGGAAAAGATGAAAGTTATTTATAAACTTATTCATGAAGTAGATATCATTGGAATAATAACAGATATTAACAAACATAGCTAGGGCATTGTTACACCAGTCAGCACCAGTCAGCAGCATGTACCTGGTAATATATTTTTGGTTAAGCATTCAGTGGAACAGTTGGTTCACCCGGGTCGATGATTTTTTTTTTAAGTAAAGAATAATTGTCCATTTATCATGAAATCAAGGAAGTTATAATGAATGCCAGGCATCTCAAACATTTGGTGCGTTTGCTTGCCTCATACACATCTCAAACCAAACAAACCTAAAGAACTCTTGATCTTCCCCTAAAACCTGCTCCACCCCATGTCTTCTGTGTCTTTCCAGTTGCTCAGGATAAAAACAGTGTAATTCTTGACTCCTTTCTCTCATGCCTAAAATCCAGTGTGAAAGCAAATCCTTCAAAATATAGACTGGGAAAATCTCTGCTTCTACCCTGCCCCATCACTGTCCTTACCAGTGCAGCCAGGACATCCTGTTAAGGTTGAAATCTGATTATTGCCCCTCTGCTCAGAACCCTCCAATGATTCTCCAGCTGCCTCTGAGTCAAGGTCAAAATCCTATTTCCGGCCCATCAAGCACCATGAAGCCCCCTTCCCACCCGCATTTACCTCTTGGCATCTCCCACCACCACCCTTCCCGGTCGGCTTGATGCACACCAGCCCTCCCCTCTCACCGCACTGGCCTCCTTGCTGCTCCTGAGAGCTCCAGGCAAACTCCCGCCTCAGTCCTTGCACTCGCTGTGTCCTTTGCCTGGAATTCTTTTTCCCCGGATATGGCTCACTAGCTCATCTCCTCCAACTCCCTGCTCAGCTTTTCACCTGTTTTGTGTAAATACAGCTTTCCTGGAACAGAGCATGTCCCTTTGTTTCTGTATTACTGATGGCTGCTTTCGAGCTAGGACTGCAGGGTTCAGTAGTTACAACAAAGACCCTATGGCCAGGACACTGAAACTATTTACTATTTGGCCCTTTACAAAACAAGTTTGCTGACCCCTAGAGTAGAAGAAAAGGTTGTGGAAAGGGAGAAGATAGGTTATGAGAGTCCAGGGTATGGCCAGATGATCTACGCAGCTAAGTAAAGCCATGGAGCATGATGGTTAGAAGCGGGGAAGGAGAGATGGTAGTAGGCCAGCTCCTGTATAAATCTAAATGGTGGAGAGCAGCAAGAGAACAGAACGGTAGGAAACCACAGCGCTAAGATGTGCAGGATATTAGAATCTGAGAAAATGTATTTCAAAGATGGGCTGGTGGTGGCCTGGCCCTGTGGCGGAGTGGTTAAAGTTCCAAGCGCTCTGCTTCAGCAGCCCAGGTTCGCGGCTTCGGATCCTGGTGCAGACCTACTCCACTCAGCAGCAATGCTGTGGCAGTGTCCCATATACAAAAACAACAGAGGAAGATTGGCACAGATTTTAGCTCAGGGCTAATCTTCCTTAACAAAAAAAGAGGAAGATTGGCAAAGGATGTCAGCCCAGGGCTAATCTTCCTCAGCAAAAAAAAAAAAAAAAAAAAAAAGATGGGCTGGTGGAAGGATGGGGATAGGGGTTACTGAGGGAGGAAGTGCTAACAGCGGTTTTAGAAGAGCAGCAAAGAGTAAGAAAACACCCACCCACCTCCAGGTGCAGTGCTGTGTGGAGGACAGAGAACACAGCCAACACTGCCCAGTGCTGCTGCAGCCTCAGGGGACGGGCAGAATGCGTTGGCACAAGAAGCAGTGAGCATCAGAGACCAGTGGGAGAGCAGAGTACATTCTACATATATTACATCAGATTTATTATCTTATAATTAAAAGGAAAAAGAAAACTAATAAAAGGTGCCGAAAGTTGGCAATTTTCTGACAGTCTAGATATTAACCCAACGGTTAATCACATTGCTGAAGATTTGCTCTTTGATAAATTTTCATATTTATTTTTCTTTTTTAGAAGAGACCTATCTTTAAATAAATGTATTCATTTTTAAAGACCAAATTTAAGGAGTATGAGTTTCTGTCATTTTATTACTATCATACTCCTGGTGGAGGGGTGTTCTAAATCTTATTAAAGCGTTCTTGTGATTTTAAATGTTTATGCATATGTCCTGTATTTATAGCATCTAAATTACTCACAGAACAATATATAGTTACTCTGATTTATGCATTCATATCATAACAATTTTAATATTTTCATACTTGGTTTCAATTAAGTTTTTCTTCCTGGTTCTTATTTGCCAGATAGGAATACCGAAAAAAATGAATGAAGATGATACATTTTTTAATTTGTCCACAATAAAAACAATTACATGACATTAATTCTTTTTTTGATGGAAATTGGTTTTGCCATCTCTACTCGTAAGCAGAATATTACGTCAAACTCTCCTTCAATCTTGAACAAAACACATTAATAGGAAACACATTTCAGATTTATTAGTAAATATCTTTATCTCTATAATCTTGACCATAAGTTTTTATTCAGAGATTCTAAGACAGTGGGATAAACGTTTAAGGAACTTCATGGACGTTGTACTTAAGATTTTTCAGAAACAAAGCTCTTGACAGAGGCGGGCAGTTCATTCTTTCAGTTATTCAGCCATCTTCTTGAATGCCACATGCTGGGGATATAACTGTGAACAAGTCAGCCGTGGTCCCAGCCCTCGCACTGTTTTCAGTCTTTGGGACAAAATCCTCTTGCTAATTTTGTGATTCTGCATTTTAGACATCTAAAGCATATCCCAATACTTTCATTTTACTCTTCTCATTATCCATGCCCTTGGGAGCACATGAATATAACATGACTATGTGGCAAATGAATATACACAAGTCATCAGTTACAACAAAATTCACTATAAAATCTATGTGAGGCTACCACATCCACGGTCTTTACCACTGACCAACTGATTTCATCAAACACATTTCCCTGATGTTTCTTTTTTCCTGAATTGACTTGCTATTGAGAAAATTTAACAAGTTGTTTAACCTGAAAGATAAATTTCCTAGTAACCAAAAATTTAACATCCCTTGTGACCTACCCAATCCATCATCCACAAGGCGGCCATCCTTTCAAAATGTGAATCTGGTTATATCACACTCATTCAGCTTAAAATTCTTCAATGACTTCCTATTGATTTTGTGTTAAGGAGCAAACTCCTTAACATGACCCATTTATCATATAATTTATCTTCCAAACTGGGACAATTTGAGAGAGAAAGAGGGTGATTAATTTTTACACCAGTAAACCAGGACAGCCCTGAAAAAGAGGTTAGCCTCGCCTCCCCACCTGGAAGGCTGCTTGCTTTTGTACAGCCAATGGGCTAAAAATGGTTTTTACATTTTTAAGAAACTGCAAAAACAAAACACAAAGCCTAAATTATTTACTAGTGTACAGAAAAAGTTTGCCAATAATGATGTACAGCTGAAATTTACACAATGTTATAAACTAACAGGACCTCAATAAAATTTTTAAAAAGTGCCAACCTGTGGATTAGGGCATTTCACTTGTGCAAAATGGATGACAGTGCCAACGATTCTTGTCTGACAGCAATGCAAATGAGCATGGTGCTATACAGATGTAAATGGATTCTCAAAGGTTATAGTTTTATTGCCTATAGGGCAATAATCATTTTGGTGGTGTAGCAGTCACATTCCAGAAATTCTTTCTTTCTATGACTATAAATATTTTTGTTACTCCTGTATACTTTTGAACTAGCATTGGCATCCTGCTAGTTCCCTCATTAGTTAATAAATCTCTGATGTTACAGGTGGATACATAATGCTTTAATTGGCGTATAGTAGCACATTATATGGATATACCACAATCCACTTCACCAGTCCCCTAGGCAAGGATGCTTGGATTGTTTCAGTCTTTTGTTCTTCAGCCCTATTGCCATCCTTCACCCTCAGTGAGCTCCTGATTGTTTGTTAAATACTTCTATAACAACAGAGGAGCCAGGATTTCAAGGCCTTCTTTGGTCCAGAGGTATTTAACTGATAATCTGTTTGTATTTTGTACTCCAAACTAGCAGGAGGGCTTATCCTTTTTGACTTTTGAGACGCAAGAGGTTCCTCTCCTGGAATGTTACCTACTCCAGTCTCTACTATGGAAATTCTACCTGTCCTTTAAGCTCAAATGCCAGGTGCTCACAATCTACGGACTTGACATGGACTCTCCTTCCTTTATTTGCTGTAGTCCTTTGGGCCTCACTTCAGGTAAATTTACAGGAAATTTAAAATTACCCATTGAAATAAAAATATAAAACCTAATCAATCTTGAGTAAATTTACATAATCAGATCAAGAAAATCAGAAATCATACCAAATTTACATCCAGAGCCAAAGTATATAATGGAAACATGGCTTGAACATAATAAATCTAAAACAAAAAACAAAACAAAACTGAATCTTTTCAAGCACCTTGTATCACGCTTGATATAAGAAAATGATAGTTTTGCAAATTGATAAGAAAGAGAAAAATGGAGAATAAGAATTACTGTTGTCCCTAAGTGCCTTAATCAGTTAAAGTGAACACTCCTGCTCACTTGGTAGAAGAGCTGTCCACACTCTTTTGCTCGGACTTTATATACATTAAGCCACTTTTTGTTCTTACTGTGGCTTCTAATATGAATTCTCATACAAATGAGACAACACACTGAGCCATCAACAAGGTAGTACCCCATGTGGTATTGGGCTCCTGGAAACCTGGTGCTGTATTTCTGGCTGCTGTATTCACTGTGACTAGTATGTTCTGGCAAATAGAAGAAACTGGGTAAATGTTTCTTAAAGGAATGAATGGATTCTAGTATCAGTATATCAGAAGGTTGGTTTAGGCTAAGTTGGTCTCCTAAACCATCTGTGATGACAAATTAAACAGAAAGTCAACCTTTGGATAAGTGGCACCTCATAATCAACATACAGGCACACTAAAAGCTGCCAGGCAAGCTTTCAACTGACTACAAAAAAGTTAACATCCTCTTAGCTACAATAACACTTATCAAACTCTGCCTTGTCCTGAAGTTTTGTGTATGTCCCTGATAGAAGCAAAGTCCTCTCTTCTTTCCGACCAAGCAGCTGGAATAATGAGCAAGTGACCACCTGCCTAGAAGGCCAGATGTCTGGTGATCAATGTAGCAGACACAGGAGCTTGCAGAAATATCAGACTTGCCTTCTAGTTCTTTATATATACCTTCTTTAACCCACAGGATGTTGAAGGCAGGGAGCAAGCACTCATTAAGTACTTGTTGGTGATGAATTCATTTATTCTTTCAGTAAATATTTATTGAGTTCCTACTCTGTGCAAAGTACTGTAGGTACTAAGAGTAAAGCAGGCAACCAAACAATGTGCCTGACCTCACAAAGCTAATGTCAAACAAATAGCAAATATCTATGTTAGGGAGTGATAAGTGCTCTGTAAAACACTACAGCAGAGCCAGGGGGAAGAGAGCGCCAGGAGAAGGGAGAGGAGGTATTTGGAAAAAGCTTCACTGGTAAATTTTGAGGGGAGACCGGAAGGAAGTCAACAAAGCAAGCCATGGGATGGCTCAGAGAAAATCAGAAGGAAGACAGAGGGAATATAAGATCCTAAGGCAAGACTGTACTTGATCTGTTTGAGACACAGTATGTCTGGACTGGAGTGCACAAGGGAGCGGGCAGTAGGAGATGAAGTCAGGGGTGTAAGCATGTGTGTATGGGGGGTGTGGGTCATACAGGGTTTCAAAGGAGGGTCTTATAAAGGGCTTTGGCTTTTCCTGAGCTCCATGGGAATTCACTGTAGGGTTCTGAGGAAGGGGTGATGTGTTCTGCTTGTTTTAAAAACCACACCGTAACTGATGTGTTGGAAGCAAGGGCAGAAACATAGAGAAAACAATATAAAAAGCCAGGTGAAAGATAATGGAGTTTCAGACAAGGGTAGTGGCCCTGGAGGTATCAATGTGGTTACATTCTGGATACATTTTGAAAGCAGAGCTGACAGGAACTGCTGACAAATTAGATGTAGGACATAAGAGAAGGAGAGGAATAAAGTAGGACATCAAGGGTTTATTCTGAGTAACTGATATTTTAGAACAGGTGAAGATGGAGGAGGAAACGGCTGAGGAGACGGGAGTAAACCGGAAATGCCAAACATACCTCTAAATGGAGAAATCAATATGGCAGAAGACAAATGATTTCATTCTTTAGTGAATGAAATCTCCTCCTGCCCACTTGAATAGAGCACATTAAAACTAGGTTTGAGAACATTATATATCGTGTTTCAGAGCAAGAGCTCTGAAGTCAGATTGCCTAGGCTCCAGTGGCCCTGTCACTTATTAACGATGCGCATTTGGACACTTACTTAACCCCTCTGTGCCTCAGTTTCTCAGTTGTAGAATGAGGCTAATAAGAGAATCCTTCCATTGGTTTGCTGTGACAATTAAAGGAGATAATATGCATCAAGAAGTCAAAACAATGCATGGTACATAAAAGCACTGAATAAATGTCATGTGTTATTGTTACCATTGAATTAAATGACTAATTATTAAATTAAAAGGAACTGTTATTAAACAAAAGTTTGCTTTAAATTTTGTACCAAAACTGATAAATTAATTTGTACAAATAGATATTATAACAAATCAATTCTTTTGTACTTGTGGTTGTCATTAGGCAGTTACTATAGGATGAACAACAACAGGGTTTTGGCAAATGGGCAGCCAGTGAAGAACAGAAGCATGTGACTGCCCCAGGAAGCTTCAGTCAGGCCCCAGCTGCCAAACAGCCTGCTCTCCAGTCTTGGCCAAGTCCAGGATGGATCTCAGCCTCTACTCGTCACACACAGATTAGAAGGCTGGAGTCAGATGGGTCTAAACTGCCTCCTTCAGCTAGAATAATCTACCAGCGTCTAATTTTAAGCTAGATTTCTTGTAACACTGATTACACAAATGAAGAGTCAATCTTTTTCATGGGGATTTATAAAAAATGTTTGTAAACAATAGGCTTTAGTTCTACCCATGAATAAGGCAGCAAATTATCACCTGGAAACTTTCCCTTATTTCTCTTCAATCACTGACTGCCAAAAGATGCTCTCTTTGAAGCTAAAGGAAGTAGAGAAAAATATCTTTCAAATAATTATGCTATTAATTCTATGTAGAAATGCGTTTCCTTTAAAAGTGAAGGTAAACTTGATTCTTTCAGTTCAAATCATTGTTTTCCATCATTTTTCACTATAACAAATTTCAGATTGCTTAATACAGTCATTTCTCATTATTCACAGAAGTTATGTTCTAGAAAGTCACCACGAACATTAAACTAGCAAATACTGAACCAGTGCTTCCAGGCGAGAGCCAGGGTTAGCTTCCTGCAAGCTTCTAGTCACAATACTTTTGTCAACTAATCAATATATAACCTTGCTTTTTCTGTTTAAAGACACATTATGCAACATATATTACTTTATTAACATTGAACCCATGGCCACAGCACTATAACTCATGCAGCCTCTCTAAAAGATAACCTAACACATGTATTTTCTCCATAAGGCACACATTTTTTGAGCTTAGAAACACTACACAGCACTTCAGCATTATGCTTGGGGGTCACTTTAAACAGAAAAATCAGGCAATATATAGATGGTGAAAAGGACACTTGTTTTGAGGACAAGAGCTTACACAGGAAGGCAGAGTGTCACCTTGTTAGTCCTCAGCGGGGAAGGCCCCCCGCATGTCGGGTGACTGGAACTTTTTGCTGCTCTGCATGTCTGTGAATGTCGGAGAATGAGCACAAAAGCGCCCCAGGTATTGATGGGATTACAAATAAATTTTAGCAAGCAGGTGAATTTGCAAATACAGAATCTGCAAATAATGAGGACTGACTGTATTTATTTCCTTATGCAGCTTCAATAGATCGTGGCTCTCAGCTCTTTAATTATACTTACCTGCTCTTCAGCATTACAATCAAGTATTACTAATAAACACCAATACTTAACTGTAGATTTGGAAATTAAACTTATGTGGTTAATCATTTATAAAGTAAAACTTTCTTACATATCAATTAGCATCTGATCAATCTACGTTATCAGCTTCCATTTTCCAGATACAATCTTACTAAATATTTCATTCTTTCTATATAATCATAAACACTATTAAAAGACTGTCTACATATGACTCTGTGGTAAATACTACACTAGCAAATTACACTGCAGTTTATAACTGACTATAAGATCGGCTTCCATTCAGGAAAGAAAATAAAAAAGAAAGAGAAAAGAATTAAGAGATATAGCCTTGTTAATTTCAAAAAAAAAAAGCCATCTTTAATACTAGGATTATGAACTATGATTAACACGAATGTGAAAATGAGCAGTAAAATCCAAAGTCTGGACCCTTCTTCTGGATTGCTGCCGTGGGGCCATGAAGTTTGAGGAAAGTGACTATCTCCTTCTCCGAGTAAAGAACTTCTCTTTGCCGCTACAAAGCCTCTGGGCGTTGAAATTATTCATCATTTCATGGCATATTTGGGGCTCCCTGGCAAAAAGAACTCTCTAAAGATGATGCATATGAATAAAAAAAGGAGAAAAGCATTTTATTATACAATGAAAAATTAGGGTAAAGCTCTCTTTCTGGTAAAGGTGAATGCCTTTTTTTATTTTTTCATTTTTCAAGGGCAATGAAATCTTAGAAAATAAAATGTTATTTCAGTGTCATTTTGGAAAAGTTACAATTCTATTATCTCCTAAACAGAAAGACTTTTGAACCAGGTTGAAGGTTTGTCCGAACAATCTGAGAACAGAAAAAAGGGGCAGCTGTACCTGGTCCTCTTGCTCCGAGTTCCCAGTGACATAAAACTGCACCCCGGAATGTCAGACACAGACGGAAGAACATTTCCACCAACCTAAAAAATTCTTTATTTTTCAACTTGGCAAAACAAAATCTAAATAGTAAAAAACGCTGTAAAACAATGGTACACTGGAATTAAAGGACTAATGTTTTTTATTTTGAGTATATTTTTTCAATTACATAATTCATTAAACACAAAAGACAGTGAGGAAGAAATTGTGCTAAGTGCTAGACTGAACAGAACTACCCATTGGGCTGAGCCTCAGAAAAACTTTTCCAAATTGCCAAAGCAATTGAACCTCTGAGTAAATAAGTTTGTATCAGAAATTCCTAGAACCTAGGGTAATAATTTCTGTCGTGACCACTTGTGCCACATTCAATTCTGGAAACCAAAAATGGACTCAAAACAATTTTAATAATTTGGCTTTTTAAGGAAAGATAGATGGCACTAACTGACTAAAAGTAACTTTTTGGTCTTTTAAACTTTTTTCAGTAAGAGATGACTCTCAGTAAAACTTACATTCTGCATAATGCATATATAAACAAAAAGGCACACACACACACAACTGAAACGGTACACAGAACCATTCTAACCTTACTACACGTAATACACTCTGAAATCTTTTCCTATTTATTTATTTCATGACATTTAGTGGTCACCAATGGGTCATGATGTACTGTTCACATAACACTGGACAACAGGATCCATCCTCTCTCTCCTGGTTCAGGGCCTCAGTGCTAGAAGTGAACTGACTTAGGAACTTAAGTTCCTTAGACGATAATATATGTCATAGAAACTTACTCTTGTCCATTAGATTATGTTCTTAGTAAAAAATAGAAAGGATGAAAAAACAAATTCGCCATTCTGTCATTTTACTTTGATAGCTTTCAAATCCAACTTTCCTCAGGCGCACTTACATAAAGGAAACGATGTATAATTCACAATGTTAAAAAAGCTCTTGAGTGGACATTTGGGATATTGACTAAGAAGAGCACTTTAATTTAGCAGCATGATGAATCAGGCCCATGTTATCCATAGAACAGGCAGTTCAGACATAAATTCAACATTTTACCTAGGTTTATCCTTATCTTCCTTCCTATTCACATCTATTTCAAATCACTGCACTAATACCCACTTGCTGGGTAGCAAAAAATGAATTGGATTTTCAATGGAGAGAAATGCTTACATAGAGTTGGGATATGAGGGGATAGAGGACAAAGCATAAATAGAACCAGTTTTTTGCTACTGTTAAATTGCCTTGGAAAACATTATCAGTGTATGTTCTGTAATGCTATTGATCAGAGATTTCACAAATACATGTGTACATCTCCTTTTCTAGTCTGTTCATTAATTCATTCTCACTAAAATTAATGAATTATTAGACATTGGATATGTGGTCTTAGAGAAAAATAACTTACACATTTACTCACTCAGGGTTCTTAGGATTATTAACTGAAAACATCTGGATGCACTCCAAACTATTCTAAGAAATTTATTAAATCAATATCAGGTAGCTTCCAGAATTGTTGGGGGGGCTCAGGACTAAGTTTATAGAAAAGAATTCCAAAACCAAGCTCCAAAACCAGCCTGATGAGAAAACAGATGCCACTATATCTGCCACCATTAATATCAATAACATGCCAAATTGCAAATGCCTCCAGGATCAATGTTAATTTTGTATCAAGAATTAGATACTATACTGCTGACACCTTAAACCAGAGCTGTCCACTACCACACTGACTGATAAAATGGAAGGTACATGCAAAACCTGTTTCCTGATATTGATCAATCCCCAATTTAAGTAAGGCAAAAGTTTGTCAGATCACATACACCTAGGCGACACGCCCTCACTCTAGTTGCAGGGGAGGTTGGGAATTTGATTTTTGACTTCTAAGCTTGTAAGAGAGCACTCATAATATAGTGACTTCATGACTTTAGAGAGGCTACTCAAAAGATCATGGGATACAGCAACTGTCCACCACACCTGTATTTTGCGTAACATCTCAAGAAAACAACATATTAAAAAAAAACCAAGCAAAGAATTTCAGGCCTGACAGAGACCTTAAAAGCCAACCACAATCCAGCCCCTTTGTTATTCAAATGGAGTCCAGGGGTTACCTATTCATTTAAGCTAGAGCTACACTTTGTTATTCCAAAGTAGGTGATGGTTTTTGTACTGGACTATTCAAAAACCAACTCTTATCTCCCCCAGTGCTATTTGTGAGCAGAGAATAGCTCCAGTGAATATGTAGGGAATTATGCTGAAGGGGGTACATCTGATGATTTTAAACAGTATCCAGACTGGCCGCAGCTGATACCTCCACCATCCAACTACCATTCCCCTCCCTGAGAGAATCTGCTAGCCAATGATTTTGTGGGTTGTTGCATGAGTTAGAGGGCTCCCGGAACACTTCTACTCCCCCTACCCAGCAACATACAAAATAACCAGTCAAATGCCTTGAAGGGATGGTTCAGAACAAAAACAAAATATTAATTGGATAAATATTATCTTTGGCATCTATTTGCCTTTCATTAGATTGGAACTGGGCTACCGCTTCAGAGAGATGAGTGAGGGGAGGGTGTAAATGTGAAACTGTGGTGCCACGAGCCCGCTTACAATTGGAAAGAGAACCTAAAAAGTAATTTAGAAAAGAGACAGAGAGCCACAGTGAGTGAAGAAACAAGTGGTGTGCATGACGGCCATGCCTTCTCACTATGAAGGTAAGTCAGGGGTCATTACAGAGTTCTATTTGATTTGGAAGCTTTGAAGGAACATATGCAGAGATAGAAGACTCCAGTGATGGAACTGCAGACACAAGCCTACTTCTGTTAGCTGAAACAGCATTATGTAAAACTGGGAAGATAATAAGCGCATATATTTATGATTCTCTCTCAGGAGATCTGACACAGTAAGTAACAGAACTATAGCAGTAATCATTTATTATCCAATCAAAGTTTCTATGATGTAAACAGAGAGGTTCCATAGCAAATTTAAAATGTTCCCCAAATCCTAACCTATGGACTTCTTATCAAATTTCTTATAGCTTCCTTCTTATTCTTGACATTAAGTGTCCCCATGTTTCTCTCTGGTTTTCAAATCTTTTTCTCTGCTATCAACTTCAGCATTATCCTCAGTGGAACATAAGACTGGACTCATTTCTAAACAGAGACAGAACTTTTAGAAAAAACAAAAAAAGAAACAGTTTGTCATTCGTTATTCTGTTGTGTGTGTTAGCAAGAGCTTTCATACTCCCTGACTTAGAATTAAAATTTTTCATTTGCAGTAATAATTTGAGTCAGACATTCACAGGTTCTAAGCATAAAAGTACAACTTTAAAACATTTTGGACTATTTTCAACATGAAAATAGTCAACCAAATACATTCCCTCTCTGCCAAAAAAATCAAAGGAAGTAGAGAGAGCTAATAAAGCACTCATTGGAATTGCAAGCATCATCCTGGCACAGTATAATACATAATGCAGTCACTGAATGGTATCCATCCTGCTAGAACTTTGGCTTCAAAGTCAGCAACGCTGTAAAACGCTTTTAGGAAGAAACAGAATAGAATCTGAGCAATTTCAGGCCCAAATACCTAGGTTCTTCTCAGCTTGAACTGGAAAGTGACAAGAGTGGCACAGAACCTCAAAGAAATGAAAAGGATCACAAAGTAATGTTCAGCACACATTTCCCCATGATGGGGAAACAGTCTACTTAAGGCATAAGGTCAGTCATACGGTTTTCCAAAGGTAGATCTTTTCCTACAACCATCTGCTCTAAATGGAAGAATAGTTGCTTTCTCATGCAAAGACCAAAGTCAGGAAATCTGGTCATAAAACTAAAAGTAAATTCTATTGAAGAATGTATTAGGAATTTTGCAAGTGAATCAATATGAGGAAACTAAATGTAGGCATTAAAAGGTGTCATATGTCGAGTTTTCATAGGTTGTAAGATTACGTATGTACAAAAATACATTTTTAAAAAGTAATCTACTTATTCATTTGTTTATCTCTGCCAGCTTTTGGGGGTCCATAATCAAAAGGTAATTCCCATTGCATGTGGGTTTTGGGTATTTCCACTCAAAGGCAGCATCATTACAGTTGCCCCATTTACTTAGTTCTCTTACGCAGGCTACTTTCAAAGGATATGATTAAAATAGCCTAATATAGAAAACACCGTCAATGCAGGGGGTAGAAAAACAGCATCGCTTGTAACAGGACACCAAGTCCAATACCAGCAGTCACAGTTGCAAACAATGTTATTTGTAAATCAATTAAAAGCTGCATTCATAGAAAGCAGACACTCATTCAGTTTACCAAACATAATCAAATTACACTTCCAGGGGGAATTAATGTCACAGTATATTTGGTCATTACTGCAACTGTCATTTCCAACAAGATAAATAAAGTAACCCCAGGCCTCCAGAGCCAGCACTGAGAGACACAGCACAGAGGCGAGTGTGGGCTCTGCAGTCAGGATGCCTGGTGTACAATCCCAGCCTGGCCACTGGCTGGGCAACTGTGTGCAAGGGGCATAGTAGGTCTTAACTCTTTTCTTCATTTGTAAAAACGAACACAATACCACACTTAGCTCAGAGGGTCACTATGACTATTACACAAGATAAGGTATACAGAGCATTTAGCATCATGCCTGACATGTGACATACAGTCAATAAATTCTTAGTAGTTACATTTCAAGAATTAGGTGCAAAATTTTACAATCATATAACAATTAGAAAAGCCAGTGTATTATACATGTTTTATTAGAAATATTTCTGGAGAAAGTCTTTGCTTTTAAAAGTAGGGCAAAAACCACAAGCAGAAAGCATAGTCTGATCTGTGGCAGAGTCCTATAAAACTCTGATAAGCCTCTGCCAGCCTTCCACTGTTGTTCACCAAACAGCTGGCTTCAGGGTTTCTCCGTTCTTCCTTCCCTTTCCGATCCTCTACAGCTGTTCATATTTCCATAGGCATATTGTGGGGAACAGACAGTCTGAATCACAGCTGTGTCCACTGCTAGGTTCTGATACTTTTATTCAGGCTTATTTGACAAATGGGAAAAGGGATTAACTTTAAAGAGGGCCTGAGATTCCTCCAAGGAGAAAACTTTTTCCAAGAGAAGAGAGAACGGGGCAATTAACATTGACCCAGTAATAAAATGGAGAGTACGGTATGTTCTATATCTCTTTAGTGGGGAGAGAAACGTTGGTAAGTAAAATCTACAATTTTAATGAGGAGAGGAAAATAAATAGCAACATGGAACACAACAGGATAGTAAGTCCGATACTGGCAGTCACGGCTCCACATAATGCCTTTCCCAAATCAGTTAAAAGCAGCATTCCCAGAAATGAGATACTCATTCAGTGTCTGCTTCCTGCAAAATTTTGACACTGAAGTACCATCAGCACTGCGCTGCTTTGTTTCCATGTACTAACTTAACAAATATTTCTTGAGCACCAACTTGTGCCAGAAAACTTTCTAGGTATTGAGGAATCAACAGCAAACAAAACAGCCTCTGACCTCACTTCCACCCATCTGGGAAGGCGGCCAAGGCATTCTCCCCACATCTGCCCAGAACCAAGTAGCGTTAAGGACTGCAATGTACAGGATCTTCAGCAGCTTAGAAGTCCAGCCTCTCCCCTACCCAACACACACATGTCCTTGGCCCTGTAACTATCCTCATATAATGGTGTACGGTGCTGAGCTGTGAAAAATCAGAGCAAGAAAGAAACAGAATCCTGGTCCTTATAGGAGTTTACTAAGCAAGGTGAGGGGTTTGTGATCACCTGGCGATGGTGTGACAGGCAAATACTTAAAGATATAATTGATAGCTTTCACAGCTGAGAAAGCACTTTTTCAAGTCTGACTTGTGAGAAAGAACTAACCAAAATCAAGGTCCTTCCTCCGATAAACACTGAGACTTCCTCTTGGTGAATAGGGGTGTCCACATGTACATAAACCTAAGGCCAAACATTTCTGAACGCAAATTCTAAATCCAACTTAGGTGGCACGAATATTGTTATAACAATTTGACTAGTTATTATTAAGAATGCAAGAGAAGGTAAGGTCCATTCAAACCCTAAAATCTTTGGATTAGGTGGGAAATTATATCACAAATAATGGGCACTGTGATAGGTCCTTTACATATAAAATTTCTAATCCTCATAGCAATGTAAGGTGGTCTTATCTTCAGTTTTACAGATTTTGCTTTCAGAAAAAGGAAGGAAAAAGAACTTGTTTCTACAAACATAGGTAGCAAAACAGAAGATCTAGGATTCAAACACACGTCAGTTTTACTCAAAAGCCCATACTTTCAAACTAGTCTTCAAAAATGTTAATATGTTAAATTCTTATATTTAACCTTTAAAGGAAAACAGAATGAGCATAATGTTATTCAGGGATGGAGAAATGAGAAAATAAATGTGCCCTGCTTGTGCTTTCTAGTTAGTACCTTTTTGGTTTTTATGGGGAACATGCATTTATGGTTTATCTGTAAAGTTCGCAATTTATTTGTAAAGATTGAGAATGGCCAAAGTGGGAGGGTATGTCTTTGGCAAATGTGAACACATGTCGGACTGACATTCTGCTGATAAGGAGCTGCACAGCCATGTCTGCTGGTAAGCTGGCACCTGTCCTGACTGGTTGGTACTCAGGCCATACTGGTTGTTAAACATTTAAAATATCATTCCTAGTTGCATGCTGTCAACTTCTGATTTTATATTTCCAACCCTTACCTCCCACTGAACTTCAGACTCAACTCCAATGACTTATTTGACATTTCCACTGGAAATCTACTTGGCATTTAAAATGTATGTGCCATAACTAGTCTTCTCATCTTCCTTCACAACATATCCCCTTCCCCTAGTTGTACCCATCTCAACCTGGGTCAACCACATCCTTCCAGTTTCTCAGGATTGATCTTTGACTCCCCTCTGTCCGCGACAACTCAAATCCAATCCACCATATATTCAGCTCTCTCCCCAAGACACATGCTGAACCTGACCACGGTGTTCCATTGCCACTGCTGCTACCCTCTTCTAGCCATTGATACCACAACTGCCTCCCAACAGGTCTCGCAGCCTCCAGTTCTGCCCTGCCCGCCCTCCAGCAACACAGTAGCCAGAATGATCCTCTTAAACGTCAGATCAGATTACTTCTATCCTCAGAGCATTCAAAGACTTCCCATCTCTCTTACTCAGCTTGGGCTGCCATAACAAAACACCATAGGCTGGGTGGCTCAAACAACTGACATTTATTTCTCACAGTTCTGGAGACTGGGAAGTCCTAGATCAAAGTGCTGCTAGAGGGGGGCCAGCCCTGGTGCCTAGTGGTTAAGTTAGGCGCACTGGGCTTCAGCAGCCCAGGTTCAGTTCCTGGTGCAGATCTAAACCACCTGTTGGTGGCCATGCTGTGGTGGCATGCCACATACAAAACAGATGGCAACAGATGGCAACAAATGTTAGCTCAGGGTGAATCTTCCTCAGCAAAAAAAAAAGTGCTAGTAGATTGGGTTCCTGGGGAAGGCTCTCTTCCTGGTTTCCAGAAGGCTACCTTCTCACTGTGTCCTCTCTTGGTAGGGAAAGCTCTGGTCTCCCTTCCTCTTCTTATAAGGGCACTAATTCCATCATGAGAGCCCTACCCTCATGACCTCATCTAAAGCCAATTACCTCACAGAGGCTCCACCTCAAATATCATCACACTGGGAGTTAGGGCTTCAACATATGAACTTGGGGTAGCCACAGACATTCAGTCCATTATACCATCTCACTAGAAGGGAAAGTAAAGGTCCTTACCACAACCTACAAGGCCCTGTCACCTCTCTGGTGGCATCCCCTCCAACCTCCTGCTCCCTCACTCCACACCCTGCCATGCCACACTAGCCTGTGCGCTGCTCTCAGCCAGGCAGACAAGCCTCCAGCTCACACGTCCTGAAAGGCTCTTCTCCTGGTGGTGCAAAGCCTGTTCCCTCACTTCCTTCTGGGCTTGGCTCACTTATCCCAATCTGACCATCGGCAGGCTTTATTCATCTATTCCCAGCCCCTGCCCCTGTGTAGAAGCAGTATAAGGGTAGAGATTCTGTCAATTCTGTTCACAGCTGCGTCGTAGGTGTCCAGAAGATGTCCTAACATGATGGAGAGGCAACAAATACTTGCTAAATGGATGAATAAATGACTAAGGCTGATTCTGTAGGCCAAGTGCAACTCTAAATCTACAATGATCTTCCTACAAGTCTTGAAATATAGTTTTAAATCCAAAATGAAATATATCCTGTGTTTTGTTTTGCTTTTCAAAATAATGTAAAATAAAATATATCAAACAATAAAAAAGTTAAGTGAGAGTAAAGTATAAAAGGGGCTTATTCAAAGTCCCATTAGCAAGTTTCATAAACTTGTGAGCCCTTATCTTTCTTCCCTTGGTTTCACTCGTGTTTGGTTTCAGAAACCCTCATTGAAGAAGCTGAAAGCATTCTTTTGTCTTCGTTTGGGCGCACAATCAACAATCTTTAGCAGCAAGCAAACACTAATCCAGCTATTCAAGAGATTCCCTTGAAATCTGTTGTCTATAGATTTACTGCGGTATAAAAATTGGACACAAATTGCTACAAAATATCTATCAAGTAAGATATAATCTGAATTCCTTTTCAGAAACTATAAAAGTGTAAGTTTTTTGTCTGTAGCTTTGTTCCTAGGCCTTTACTGTGTAAGCCTGAGTTGCCTGTACTAAGCAGAGTTGAAATGCTCTTGAAATAACAATAAATTCTAAGTCTTCAGGCAAGGGCTCCCAATCTCGAGTTGCTTCCCTAGATCTACACCAGCTTGTGAACCAGGCGCAAGAAAGAACGGCAACCTTGTCCCTACCCACACTTACGTGGACGTACAGCTCTCCATCCCTCCCCCCCATCTAGTTCTGCACTGGTTTTCCAGTCTTTGTGCCTCCCAATTTGTAACTGCAGAGCCTGACCTACCAGTCGCTCTTCTAATTTCTGAGTCCTCTAAGCAGAAAGTATGAGCTAGTAGCGTACTCAAATAATTCTGTACATTTGTTCAGGCATAATATAAAGAAAAAAATTCGGAGGAAGAAAAGGGAAGCCTGATTGGGAAGATAAGGTTGAAAACTATGGAGTGTGAACAGAAACAGAGAAAACAACTCTGGTTAGAAAGACAGGCGCAAGTGTGTGCGTGTGTGTGAGAGAGAGAGAGAGAATGTGAGAGTGTGAGAACCATAGAGTACAAGAAGGAAAATGAGGCAGGTGCTGGAGAACAGGAGCATGAGGATGATGGGTTGGGCAGAAAGGGTACTTACTCTCCTCTCTTCTCAGGAGTGAGTCCTACAGGGGACGTCTCCCCAGGGGGAAGGTTAGGTACTTACAAGGTGCAGAATACAAGGTTCTCTCAATTCTGCCAGGTGCACATTTGGGAGAACAGTTTGAAACTAGAAGTAGAGGCAACTGGATCAGTTTATGACCTTAGCAAAGAGAGATTTAAGAAAATAGAGGAATTTCACCCTCACTAAGCAGATACCTGCTTCTAAAAAGCAAATTCATTAGGGCTATGCTCCTACCCAGCTGTCCTTCAGGCGACTCTAGAGAAAGTACTATTCACATATCCCCCAAATCTGTTCCAACTTAACTCAGCCAATAGGAATGCAAGGACTCAGAGAAACACAGGGACCATCCAACATGCGGTGTTGGGGAGAGAATGGCGGTGAGCACAGGGCTTCCCATGTGAAGTAAAAGGTAACATTTTAATCTACTTTCTCCCCTTCCCAGATGGCTAATGACCTAGCCTTACTGTGAATCAGCAAAAAATGATAACTATATAAAATGCATAGTAAGTTGTGAAAGCAATCCACAGAAACAGACATCACTGTCATACCATGGTGTGTGCTAGATTTAATGACAACCCTTCTTCTGCTGGTCCCTGAAGATAAAATATGAATGAGGTCCCTAAGGCCAAGGAGCTGGGTTGTGGGGGGCTATGGATATGGAACAGGTAATGAGGTTCCAGAGCTGCTGCCAGCCTGCACGGCGCCTCCGTGCAAACTAGAAAAGGGCAGCCCTTGCACCAGCCCCGCCTCACCCCCCATGACCTTCCCCAGACCACCGTCTCAGCTGCCAAGAAGACTGAGGGCTGATGTCAGAAATAAGCCCTAAAGAAAAAGGAGGAGATTATCCAGGCAAAGGGGGAGGGAGAAAGAAAGAGCATTTCCCACCAAGAGTGTAGGTGAAAAGGCATCAAGGAAAAATGGACAGCTTAGAAACTGGGGTGGAAGGAGGGGTGGTCTGTATGGCTAGTGAGCAGAGAACAAATAAGGGAACTGAAATGTGAAAGACTTTACAATGTTAGGATTTTAGAATTTAGCCTGAGAAACTAAGGAGCCATGGAAGGATTTTAAAGAGAGAAGTGACAGATCTGATTTGCATTTTTAAAAGACCCCCTTCTCAGAACCAAAGTGAAGAACTGAGAAGAGGAAAGTTTTATTAGAGCCCGGCCTGTGGTCTGTGGGTAAAGAGAAGGGGATCAACCTGAAGCCATTAAGGAAGCTGAGGGGAGGGGAGTTGCTCCCTGATTATGTAAGTTGGCAAGGGAAAGAGAGGTGGACAGGGTGACATAAGGTTTCTGCTTAGGCAAGGCTATAAGGTGAGGCAGGGAACACAAGCAGAGGAGCAGGTTTGGGTGGCGGCTGGGAGAGGCAGGGGTGGAAAACAAGGTCCATTTTATACATACTATTACTATTAGAGTACCAGTGCAATATTCAAGTGAATATTCCAGTGGGTAGTGGGAAACGTGTGTGGAGAAGAATGTTGAACTATAAAAAATAGGTTGGGGAATAAACAGCATATTATTGAGATGCCCTGGCTAGATTAAGAGACAGGCAAAGGTAGAGAGCTCAGGAAGGACATTGAGAATGAGCTGTTAGAGATAAAAAAGAATCTAGAAAACACTAGCATTACAAAAGCAAAAGCAGGTGACTCACACTTGCAACTGTCGAGAGACTTCAAGTAAGACCAGAACGTAAAGTTCCACTGAACTCAGTAATGAGGAGGTGATTGATAACCACGCTGAGAGAAGTTTCACTGGAACACACGAGCAGGAGCCTGAATGCAGGGGCTGAGGGAATGGAAATAGTGCTTCTTTTTCAAAAAGCATTCCCCTTTTCAAAAGGAAATAAGGGGCAATTACTTACACAGATAATTGTGTATTAACAACTTTTACAATGTAGAAGAATGACTGCCCAGCATTATCCACAGAACTGACTCATTTCAACTTCCATGATCTGGGGACAACATTGTTCCTGCCTCTCTAAATCTTGTCCTTCAAGATATTCAGATCCATCCACTATCCTGCATAAAACAGTCCATAGACAACATGAGCCTGTCTCTTCTCTGCAGATCTAATTTGGGCACTTAATTACATCTCCTTTGCACTGTTGAGTATTTTCAGGTGTAAATGTCCTAAGTTTCTGCACAAGTAGGAACCTACTTGCATGTCAACAATACTTGGTACCGTGTTAGTCACATTCTAGCGCTCTATTTAAATAAAAAGCAATGCAGCTACACAGAGAGCTCTAGTGGCTTTGAGCAGAGGAGGAAATGAAGAACAGAAGGCTTGTGTAGCAGAAACGCGGACTTTGGAATCAAACAAACGTATTTGAATCCTGGTTCCACCCTTTATAAACTAAGGAACTTCAGGCAAATTAATGAAGCTCTCTGAGACTCAGCTTCTTCCTCTGTGCAGGGCACACAGCAGGTGCTCACTATTTACTGAACTGACTCGAAAAAGAGAGATAATATTAAGACCTGCGGAGAGTTCTTGGGAAAATTAAGTGAGATAATTATGATAAGTGTTTAGACACAATAGGTTTCAGGCTACTGCTATCTAAGAGTCTGTCAACTTTCTTCAATATTTCATTCTCTAGACCTCGCAGGGAAAAGATAAAGAACATGGGGGTCTAGCGATCTATGGGAATTGAATAAAAGGTTCCTGGCCCAAGGCTTCACTGGGGGTTTAGCTCTTTATAAGATCATCTGCACAACAACGCCTTGTGTAAACTGTGGTCCTTGAAAACCCGCATCAGAATCGCCTGGGGTGCTTGACTTAATAAATAAGTAAATAAACCAAAAAAAGCTAACAAATAAAAAAATAAATGGCAGATTTCCAGAGCCCACCCCAGGTCAACCTGCGATGCTGAAGCCCAAGAATGTGCACTTGTACCCAGGGAATCTGAGACAGATGAACATTTCTGAAGCACCCACTGGCAGTCCGACTCACCCATGACTGTGCTGTGTTCCCAAAACATCAGGCAACAAGTTTAGTTTCGAGTATTCGAATTATTCATTAGGATTCCTATTCAGGATGGGCTCTCCAGAGCTCCTTTTATCTCCAGGAAGCCATCATCTTCAAGCGGGGTGGCAGGTGAAGCGATGGGAGAGAGGGCTCCAGAGCTACTTCCCAGAGTTGCAGAGAATCAAGGAGTATCTGACCACTCTTGGAATCTCTACCCTCTTCCACTCCCTTGCTTCCCACCTTCCTCACACATGCGAATGCCATCAGAGGCAGAGGGCTGGACATGCTCAGGCTGAATTAAACCCAAACTGATGCCAAAGCACGCACTTAGAAGGGAACTTGCTTCAGAATCCCCAGAATCTCTCCGGGTCAGGTGTGGCAGGGGGAGAAAGGCTATTTATCTTTCCTCTCTTTTTTGTGCAATATTCACCATCCCACCTAAAGATTTTTCTTTTCCATAAAGAGGTTGTGAAACCATAGCTTTCTCCTCCAAGGCTGTCTTTGGGAGCTGGTGAGGACAAGAGGGATTCTTTATATCTTCCTTCCACCATAGGACACCAGAAGATTTCACTCCTCCAGAAATACCTGGAGGCCAGATCCCTCTTCTTGATCTCTGAAGAAAAGGATCACGCATTTGGTGGGACAATATACTCATGGAAGCATTAAGGAACTTACTGGCTGATACAGATGGAAAGATTAGTTTAATAAAATATCACTTATTGGAATTTATATTTTCCGTTGCTTATTTCTTGAGTTCTTCACTCAGAGAGCTACTAGCCTTACAGGTTCTGAAGTTTACCCAGTCATTCATTAATATAATGACTTGAATATCATGTGATATTAAAACACTACATGAACTATTTCCATACCCTCTCAAGGCACTTTTTAAAAAGAAAGTTATCTTTAAGAATGAAGTATTGTCAAGAGTCTCTAATAATAGTACAAAAACACTAAGGCGGTAAATTTGCTATTGGCAACTTAATAAAATCATGATACAGTTCGTGCTGGGTGAAGTAATGATCCACTCATGGTGATCATTCAAGTCCTCAGTTTACAAAATGAACATGGTGAAGGGTTAAGATATATCTGTGAAATAAGAAACATACTACAATTTAAAATTAACAACAAGAAAAAGAGAACACTATATATATATATATATATAATAGTTATATATATAGCAGGAATTATCTCTATGTTATATAACTCAAGGATTAGAAATTAAACTAACTACCAAATGAATTAAATCACAAAAGTGAAAATCTTTCTCAGGAGACCAGTTATATTTCTTCCATCTATATCCATTCAAATATATGCTAAAAAATGTGATGTTTCAATGGAAAGGGATAATTTTGTCTTCCAGGACACGAGAGGCAAGCAGGGCAGAAAAGTCAGGCAAGGACAGAAGCATTAGTGTGGACAGTCAGGAGTTTGGAAGGTCAAGGCCAGGGGAGCTATCACAGGCTGAGGTCACAAATAGGACCGTCTGCAAAGTCATGCATGGGGGCTCATGAGCCCAGACTTCAAGTGTGTAGAACAAACGGTCCAGGGCCCAGAAAGGGCAAGTCAGAAGACGAGCGCCACGTCAGCAGTATCAATCACCAGCAAGAGGACAGGGTCTGGGACCGTGTTCACGGTTTTCTGAGGCCAGGAGACTCTGATAAGCCATCGGCACAAAGCAAGAATTGTTGACCACTGCTGGCAGCTCGCTGTCTACATCTACACACAAGTTACTGAGTGGGAGTGGGTCAGGATCTCCCAGCTGAGCAGCAGAAACCAGCAGCCTTTCCTTCCGCTGACCATCTTGATAACCTGCTGGAATGGCTCTGTGCCTAGATGTGGATTGCTTATTGCCCTCAGCAGGGGAAATTTCTGTTATATCTGAAAGGTTGACATGTTCAGAGTGGTACTGGCCTTTGAGTAATACCAGCCTCCTCGTCAGTGCTCACACTATACTGCCCCATTCCAAATGAACGGGGCAGAGTTTAAGGGGATCCAGGTCAGCTTTACAAGGGCAAATAGAGCTAAAGAATAGAAGGAATTTCCTCATGACATATTTGCAAATGAAGATGACTCTAATCTGTTCTCTTCTGTACTCACATAGAAAGGGTCCTCTCTTACATCAAAATTAGTTCATTCCAGTTTATACTCATTATTGTCACAACGGTTTTGTGTTATTAAGAAGGGCAAGCTCTCAACTGAGGCCATTCTACCTTCAGCTTCATAAAAGGTGCAGACCCTGATAGACTCAGGGTGTTTTGGGAAGGATGGAGGAAATGTTAGGTTCAAAAAGAAAAAGACGTCGGGGCCAGCCTAGTGGCTCAGTGGTTAAGTTCGCACGTTCTGCTTCGTTAGCCCGGGGTTCGCAGGTTCGGATCCCGGGTGCGGACATGGCATCGCTTGGCAAGCCATGCTGTTGTAGGCGTCCCACATATAACGCAGAGGAAGATGGGCACGGATGTTAGCTCAGGGCAAGTCTTCCTCAGCAAAAAGAGGAGTATTGGCAGCTGATGTTAGCTCAGGGCTAATCTTCCTCAAAAAACAAAAAAAAAGAAAGAAAAGAAAAAGACCTCAACGATATCAGAATGAACAGAAAAAAATAAAAATAAGATTCTGTCATAGTCATGGTTTAGAGGGCAGCAAACCTGTCAAATGAAGACAGAGCTGGCCTAGGTTATGCATAGGCTAAAACTTTTAAAGTACGGGACAAAGTCAGGGGTCAAAATTATTTTAGAAATAGCACATGTGTGTGTAAATTCAGAGGTAATCTGAAACAGATCATCACTTTTCAAGACTAAAGGAATAAAGGTAAGCTTTAAGTGGTGGCAGCTCAAGCTCTAACCCAAATCCAGCAGTCACAGGTTACCTGATGTGGTAGTTGGCCGACGAGACAGAAAGAGGTGGGCAGTAACTATCTAGAACCTCACCACAGGGTAAGACCCAGAGCCGGGCTGGAAGGAAACTGAGCAGCAGGGTCAGGCTTTTCACAATCACATTCGACCTAGAATCTAGAACAGTGCTAAATTTGAAACTGGAGTTGAAATGGCACTATTTTCCAGAATTAGAAGAATTCAGCAGTGGAAAGCCACACAGGTCATCAGATATGTTAGCTTCTATCCTCTGAGAATCAGAAAATACAAGGTGGCCAGGAGACAAAGATGAAGCAGTTGCCCAGGCCCAGGAAAGAAGGAATTAGGGAGTTCGGCAGATACCCAGAGTCCAAGTAACCCACACCGAGAAAGTCTCCCAGACTCTAAAGTAGGGCTTGGCAAACTACGGCCCACAGATCAAATTCAGCTCAACACCTATTTTTATACATTCTGTAAACTGAGAACAGTTTTTTATATTTTGACATGGTTCTAAAAAACAAATCAAGAGAAGAATATTTTATGACATGTAAAATTAAATAAAACTCAGATTTCAGTGTCTGTAAATAAAGTTTTACTGGAACACGGTCACGCCTATTCTTTTGAGAAGTGTCTACGGTTGGTCTGCGCTACAATGGTCACGTTGAATAGTGAGGACAAGAGATGGCATGGCCAGCAAAGCCAAAAATATTCACTACTGGGTGCTTCACAGAAAAAGTTTGCCAATCCTTGCTTCAGAGCATGGCTCCCAGGGGCCTTTAAAAGAATCACTGAGGACAGGACAGGCCTATCACACAAGCAGGAGTGAGAGACACAACCAAGCCTCTTCCTTCACTCAACAGTATCGTAATTCCATCTGAAAATGGGCTTTTGCTTGGAAGAGCAGAGTAGTCAAATTAAGGGCAATCTCATAAATGTCTAGAACGAGGCTCACCAGCTAGATCAGTAGGTGATCTGGCAAGGGGGAACAATCGGTGACATCTATTGGTAGTATAGTTCTGCTTCCTGGGGTAGCATTAAAATGCTCTCCAGGAAGGTAGGGAAGTAGCTAGCAGTTTTAGGTGTCCACCAGATAAAAAGAGACATGAGATCCTGACATTCTTGACAAAGACACCTTGGATTCTCCAAGTTGCATGGGAAATACCTCAAAGATCACTAAGGGGGTCTGGGCTAAGATTCCAGCCAGCAGGATGGGAATTTCGGACTAAGTGATAAGGGATTAGTCAGGAAGATCTGGCAATAAAAAGAAAGAGGCTGACTCGCGCGGGTCTTTGACCTGCCAAAGCAGGCAGAAGCCTTCTGTTTGCTCTCGGGTTTTAATAGTCTTCGTTTTGGTGTGGGCTTGCCCTAGGCTACTGATACTCATGTTAGCCAGAAGGAAACCGAAGTCCTATAGATGAATCCTGTGCTTGAACAAAACAGCTGTGTCACAAGTTAAAATGTGCATGTTTTCCTTCTAATTATATTAATAGAAGTGTTTCTTCCCCCTCAGATTAACTAAGTTTAACTTAATAAAAATATATGCACCCATGCATTGTCTAATCCTTGCCACATTTATTTACTGAGCACAGACTCTACGCCAGATACCATTTTGGGTACAGGGGATACCTTAATGAGCAAAGTCCCTGCTTTCATGGGATCTTACATGCTCGGCAGGTGGAAAATAACCCAAACAGAAGTAGATATATTCTCATGGTAAGTGCTAGAGAGAAAACACAGAGCCAGGAAGGCAGACTCGGAGTGTGGGGGGCCTGGAGGAGCGAGGCTGCTCTGCTGCACAGAGCTGTCTGGGCAGGTCTCCTGGCGAGGAGATGAGGAGACAGGTGAGCAGAGGCCTGCAGAAAGCTGCCGGCCTGATGCGGAGGAGCAGCGCCCTCAGAAGGAACTCAGGGCACAGCTGAGGAAGCCCAACGAGCCCAGGGGGGCTGAAGCAGTGCCAGTGAGGGGGGAGTAGCAGAGCTAAAATCAGAAAGTAAAGGGGCGGGTGACCCCTGTAAGGGCCTCAGGCTACTGTGAGGACTCCAGGGCTCGTCCTCCGAGTGAAGCTGGAGCCACTGAGCAGGTTCTGGGCAGAGGAGAGACACGGTCACTCACACTGGCCAGAGGGATCCTGTTAAAATTAAGTCGGATGCTGCCACTTTACTATTTAAACACTAACATGTTCCCAAATTAAAAACAGATTGCTGCAACGTAAACACTCTGTTCATTTATTGTCTCAAAAAAATAACATTTTCTAGTTTATGGAAAGCCTTCAGGAGAAAGTTACTTTTTTTTTCCATTTGATGGGGAGATGCATTGCAACTGTGACATCATAGTAACGCATCACTGATTCAGAATAATTGGGGACAAGACCTGTCAAAATTAGTTAAAAGAGGGAATTATTCTATTTTATTTAAATAAATTTCATTACCCTTCATATGTGAAGTAGGAATCAGGCCTGCCAAGGCTGCCTACGAAAACGTGTTTTAATGAACAGGTTTATAAAGGATTGCCATTAGCTTATGTCAGCACCAGTCTATGCTAGGTTGGCTGCTGCTTACAGTGCAATTTCTATGCTTCACTTTAATTAGATACCTCTAAATTGTCTCAAAAGCAGTTTACTCCCTTCACTAGCTACATATCTAAAATCTTACATTATTCATTTTCTTAACAAATTCTTTTTGGAAGAGGAGGCATTAATAATGTAAAGGTATAAACAGACAAATAAATGTGAAGTCAGCTCAGTTCCTATCTGTGGGTTTAATTTCCAAGTGAACTGGGGGCTATTTCTCCATTACACAGTCCAGCTGCATGCCTATCCCAAAATGCATGCTTCCATAAGATGGGAGTTGAGGTGGAGAGAATTGTGCAGATCTTTTCATATGAACTACAAGGTCATTAAGACTAACGTGAGAGTCACATTTAAAGACCTGAACAGAGATTTCTCCAAAGAAGATATACGGATGGCCAACAGGTACATGAAAACACGTTCAACATCATTAACTATCAGGGAAATGCAAACCAAAACTAGAATGAGATAGCACCTCACTCCGGTCAGAATGGCTGTAACTAACAAGACAGGAAACAACAAGTGTTGGAAAGGATGTGGGGAGAAGGGAACCCTTGTACACTGCTGGTGGCAGTGCAAACTGGTGCAGCCGCTATGGAAAGCAGTATGGTGTATCCTCAGAAAATTTAGAATAGATCTACCATATGGTCCAGCTATCCCACTGCTGGGTATTTATCCAAAGAACTTGAAAACACAAAGGCATAAAGATACATGCACCCCTATGTTCATTGCAGCATTATTCACAATAGCCAAGGCTTGGAAGCAACCTAGGTGCCCATAAAGGGACGAATGGATAAAGAAGATGTGGTATAAATACACAATGGAATACTACTCAGTCACAAGTAATGATGAAATCTCCCATTTGTGACAACATGGATGGTCCCTGAGGGTATTATGATAAGTGAAATAAGGCAGAGGGAGAAAGTCAAATACCATATGATCTCACTCATAAGTAGAAGATAAAAACAACAACAAACAAACACATAGCAACAGAGATTGGATTGGAGGTTACCAGAGGGTATAATAGGGAGGGAGGAGGGCAAAAGAGGTGATTAGGCTCCCATGTGTGGTCATGGATTATAATTAGTCTTTGGGTGGTGAACATGATGTAATCTACACAGAATTCGAAATATATTATGATGTACTTCTGAAAGTTATATAATGTTATAATCCAATGTTACTGCTATAAAAACAAAATTTAAAATTAAAAAATGAAGACAGAAAGAAAGAAAAAAAAGATTTAGACCTAACCAACAAAAGCCAAAAAGCGTATAAGGACATTTTACTGTATTTCTTCAAAATAAGTTTTGTTTTAATATGAAATCTATGGTGCAAAGGTCCATATTTGGGCTCTACTGGTCTCTGTAAATACTCCAAACTATATGAAACATTTGGTGTCATATGCTATTTTATGGAGGGGAAATCTATAGCCTATAAAAGTTCATCCAAATGAGGCTCAAGATCCAAAAGGAACGAGAATCATTGTTCTAAACAATTCACAATGAAGATAAAATTATTTCACTAGAGAATTACTTCTCTTTTATCTCCATCTGATTCTTGGGAGGTGTTCTCATTTTACTGGAATGTCAACTTACATAGTTTTCAATAAAAAAGTTTCATTATACAAATATCCTTTTCAAATGATTTAGAAAAAACAAAAGTCTAATCCGTGACTGCATCTTATTCACGGCTGACATTTAAACTAGTTTTTTGTTTTTCTACTTTTTTCGTTAAAAGGGAATATTTTAGAAACTTTTGTTCACAGATAGTCTATGTGAGTATCATTGCCTGCTTGTTCTTCATTTAAGGCGACACACTGACTAATCTTTTTTATAAAAGGAAACTGCCTGGGTCCAGAGCTTAACCAAACAAGGCTGGCTGTCTTATTGTTGTCACTCCTACCTTAAATCAGGGTTTCTCAGTCTCAGCACTATTAACATTTTGGACCAAATTCTTTATTGTGCGGGGCCGTGTTGTGCACTGTACAAGGTTTAGCAGCATCCATGCCCACTACTCAGTGGATGCCACACGGGCACCCCGAGTTGTGACCACCAAAACATGTTGCCAAATGCCCTCAGGAGGAGGAGAGAGCGAAGGGGACAGAATCACCCCAGATTGAAAACCTATCTTAAATCAAGGATCCTTTAACTTTCTGGGGGGAAAAAATGGGCTTACATCATTTCTCTTGCCCATATTATGAACATATTTTTAGAAAGTGACTGGAAGATGTAATTTAATTTTGAAGGGCAGATTTATATAAGGAATATCAAAAGAAAAGGTCACGGGAATAATCTACACAGATGAGTATGACATTTGAAAACCATGCTTTATCAAGAGTTCTTCTTTTGGAAAGTTCCTAACAAATAAGTTTAAATATATATTTGTGTTACCAGCTTTTAAATGAGAAATTGTTTGGGGGATGGCAATTGGCTGAAGAAAAAACATGATCTTCAAATTGGTAACTTCATTATAGCTCCAAGAAAATTAAACCTGTTAAGAAAACATAGTCGTGGTATTTTCCTTATAAGAGTAAAAACTGATGTAAGCCTATCTAAAATCAACACATTTGAACTATTATTGCTAAAAATGAAAAAAAGTCAATAATGCTTTTTTGTATACTTCCAAATATTTTGTCCCCCAAAATAACTTCCTTTTATTCATCTAAAATAAAATTTCAGTTATTTTATATACAAATTGTTGTAAAGCAGATTCTGAATAAAAATAATCCAAGAAAATTATTGTTACTGCTCTTAAAAAAAAAAAACTTTTCATGCTTTTTACAAGTAGGCATTCACCATCATGTCTGGGTGCATCTATCTACTCTCAATACCCCCGAGAGGGGAATGTCTCCAGAATACATATTCACACACTCTGGAGCTATATGTGATGTCCCACATGTAAATCAGACAGGACATATTCAAATTAAAGTAATTAAAATTTCTGAGACAAAAGCAGACACATGTTTGGCTAAGGCATGAGGGACCAGGGAGAAGTGAGCCTTCCTCTGGTTGACAGAACACAGGAGAAAGAGCATTCTAGAAATGCTAAACCACAGTTAGGTGGTAGAGTTGGTGCAGCAACTGTCTGCTAGTTCAAAAGATACTTTGAGAATCCAATTTGACTGTCTTGACTTTCTCCATAAAAACAAGGACCCAAAACCAAGGGGCTCGCTACACTGAAGTCTTGGTCTAGGAGGGACAGTCATAACCACTGCCAACTACAACCATCCTCAAGAGGAACACCCAAATGACAAGAGGCTTACAGTTTGTAGCAGAAAGTAAATGATTAGGGTTTTAGCTGGTATCATTTGCTATTTCTATTTTTCCTTTTTGGTCCATGGTCCCCCAAAATAGGTATTTCATAATCTTTAAAAAAATAATTTCATCATGTTCTCAAACCAACGAAATTTCTGATTTCTCGCAACTTTCTCTTCCTCCTTTGTTCCTAATTCTTAAAGGGATGAATATCTCTCTGGTCACTCAAACTGGAAACCTCAGAGAAAGCTCCTTCTATCCCTTGTACCACCATTTAACTGCTGCCCAAGATCTTCTGATTCTACCTTCACAATGTCTCTGGTGTCTTTGCCCTTTTTGCCATCTCTGCTCTCATTACCACGGCTTAGGAACCCATGATGTCTCATACATAAATTAATTCAGAAGACTTTCAAAGGCTCTTTCAACACCAGCTTCTCCTGAGTATCAACAACTACACTTATTACTACCAAATTTGTCTTTCAGAGAAACAGATATAATCACGAGTCACCTAAATGCATCTTTAATAATTCCCCATTTTCTACAGATTAGAGATCAAATTCCTTGGCATCAAAAGTCAAGAGTCTTCACTATTATTCCCAATCAAACTTCATGGCCAACACACACATTATACTCCAGTCATTCCTGATTTTCTATCATTCTTCGAGTGTGACAAGGGCTTTTCCATCTGATGTTTTCCTTTCGTTGACCTGTCTTTCTATAGTGCTATTGAATCCAATCCCTACTTCTTTTTGTCTTTTTTGCTTTTTGGTGAGGAAGATTAGCCCTGAGCTAACATCTGTTGCCAATCCTCCTCTTTTTGCTGAGGAAGATTGGCCCTGAGCTAACATCTGTGCCCATCTTCCTCTATTTTATATGTGGGATGACTGCCACAGCATGGCTTGATAAGCAGTGCAGAGGTCTGCACCCAGGATCTGAACCCGTGAACCCTGGGCCACCAAAGCAGAGTGTGTGAACTTAACCACTGCGCCACCGGGCTGGCCCCCTAATCCCTACTTCTTCAGGACAAAATTCTGTTCATCACGCTATGTATTTCAGTTAAAATTCTGACCTTATTCCTTAGTGCTCTCATGGCACCTTGGTAATGGCTTCCTTATAGTATATAACCTCATTGAATTTTAGTTGCATACATAATTATCTGTCCTCCTAAAAATGTGAACACCTTGTGGTCAAGGATTACGTCTGACTTCATCTTTGTAGTCTTTCAGTATTTTAACTGCAACAGAGTTAGCACTATTTAACTCAATCAATGCTTAATACTAATCATTGGAAATCTTCTTTCATTTCCCCTTTACCCAGGCTGGTATAATTCTTTCGTTCTGGAATCAAATGTTGATATAAAAAAAACTCACGTAATGATTGTTTAAAAAATTAGAAGAAAAAATAAAGGATGGAAATAAATCAGTATATTTTCTTTATTATATAAAATATATTTTATATATATAAAATATAAAAATAAAAAATATTTAAAAGTTTTTTAAAAGATAATGTCAAAGCTAATCAAAATACAACACTGTCTCACCACTTGAATTTTAAAGTGAGAGCTTTGCTCTTAATGAAAAATAAATTAACAAGGCATAGTTTGTTTTGTTTACAAATAATCCAACTCAAATTCATCTGAATATGCAAAACCACTGATACTTGAGGAGATTATAACTATGGATATCCCTATGGGGAACTGTTTATATAATGTAAGATTCCAATTAAATATTTGTAAGTAAAATCATTCATTTTCCGAATAGAACAAACTAAAGACTTCTTATATTTGAAAATAATGGACTCACAAAAATTACTGCCACTTTCTTGGGTGATTAATTTTGTAGGCTACAGAAATTTTTCTTCTTATTCTAATCCTTTGGTTAAAACACACAATAAATCCATTACCAAAAATTGAAAGTAATCTTTGAACCATGAACTACTGAACTTCAATACTGCGAACAAAACATTACCAAAGAATTTTTGTCATATCTTAGAAAATACATTGTACATTACCACTGAAACACGAGAAGTAAAAAGGTATTTTAAGAAAGGAAGAATTCAAGTGATATTACTGTATGTATCTATTTCCTTTCCTTCAACACAGGCCATTAGCCTTTTAAACTAAATAATCAAGAAAATTAATACATCAAACAATACTCTGACACAATCATCACTCCACGCCAAGTGCGTTAGAGTTGGGTCGTCTTTGTTAAGCAGATGAACTATAAATCAAATTCAAAGAACAAACACTTCTACCTGTGGAGCATTTTTAAAGAAAACAAATTCCTATTTAAAAATTTATAAATAATGGGAATACAGAGCTGCCTTTCCTAAAGTGGCAACTATCCAACCAAACTAAGCCACAACTAGCATTATAAAATGCTAGAAGTAAATGTTGTAATTGACCTCTGAATGACACTTTCAAAAGTCATCTCAAAACCCTAACTTGGCATTCCTGTGTGTACTCTATTAAGACAAGTTATGAGCAACAGTTGCTTAAAACAACACACCCACCTGAGGCTTATCTGATCTTAGAATTCATCACCCCATAAGAGTCCTGTCCTGATTCCTTTCCTACAATCTAAGGAATAGTTTTTAAAATTTGTTTTATCACGTTACACATCACATTCATTACTGCTGTTGGTTTGTTTCCTTAACCTTCATTGTTTTCTGACAAATATTTCATTCATTTTCCTTATTAATGGGAGAGGAGAGTAAAAGATTGTCTTGCAGAGCAAGTAAATAATTAATTCAGTGTCAAATACCACCACTTAAAAGATTTTTCACCAAGATACTAAAAATTATTGTCACGAAAATATAATTAGTTCTATAATATCTGCATTTGCCATATTTCAATAATCTTATGCTGCTATTTCCCCCTCTGGAGTAAGAACTAAAGATAAATAGTAAAATTAAATAAGACCTCAAGGAAAAGATCTCAGTCTGCTGTTGATACAGTTTTGAGATTCTTTTCTCTACTTATTAAACAACAGTGTGACTAATCCAGTTAAACAGCAACTTGGGGCAACACAGTGTGTGCTGAAGAGCACGGACTGTGGCATCAGGATGTGCAGGTTTGAATCCCAGCTCTGCCACCACTTACCAGCTGTCTAACTTTGGTTAATTGTATAACCTTTTTGAGCTTTAGATTCCTTGTCTATAAAATGGACATAAAAATGGCACTTTGTTTTGAGGATTAAAAGACTGAATGCATGGAAAACACTTAGAATGCCAGTGCCTGATAACACAGTTAACAGTTTCATTATTAATTCTAGTGACAAAGTTCACTGGAATTCCAACCTAAGTCTTTTTCTTTTATTCAGCCCATCTTCCAATCTGACCACAATAGCTGACTGCAGGTAGGTTTATTTTTATTATCAAAGCTATCAGAAGAAAGGGAACAGAGCAAGGTCTTTTGAGGGATTAAAAGGCTCCTGGCTCTTCTCAGGGCTTCCTGCTTGCACGGGCTCTTCTTGCATTTGGGGAGGGAGGCAGTGGAGAAGGGATTCTGCAGAACTCAAGCCCCAGTCAAACAAACGAACAAAGAAACAAAAAGGTGCTGGTAACGTGTGGAATTATTTCCCTTTCAAGTTTCAGTTCAGGGCCTAACTCTGGGCCCAAGAAACTGTTATAAACTTCCAACACTGTTGGGGGATGCTACGCTGAACCCAGAGAAGACAGAACAAAATGGAAATTAAAACAGGTTCAGTGGGAACCTCAGGAGACGTATTTGAGGAAATATGCATTGATGGGTCAAAGTGTACTATCCAGTGAGTAGAAATGGCAAACTGTCCTTCTTTTGTAACAGAAGGACCATTTTTCTCTACAGTTTCAAACAAAATCCACTTACTTCTAATATAACTCAGGAACTGGCTCATTGATAGATGGAAAAAATAATTTATTTACAAAGGAACTAACAGCAAATGGACTCAGATCCAAACTCATCAATTAAAAGAGAATTTAAAATATTACCCTGAATCTACAGTTTTAAAATCTGTATTTTATCTTTCTACTAAGTTGTTTACTTAAAAAGATGATGAATTTAATTTTCAACCAAGAATTATAAAGGGTACGTCATTGGCACCATATTAAATGAACAAAAGGAAAAAGAAAAAGCTAGATTAAATAACAAATATTTTTGAAAATATTAGCTGGAGGGAAAAAAAATCTCTGTGTGCTGTTTCTCACATTTGTTAAAAGAGGATAATCAATTCCGCAGACATTAAGATATTCTAAGCAGTAATTTAGCCTTCACACCAAGTAATCAAGAAAAAGAGGCGAGATTTCATCACACAAAGAGTGAACATAAAACAAGAGTACTTTGCTGTTTACTATTCAATAGGGTTAAATTACCTTTTATCTGTTGGAGAGTCACTAGAGAAAGCTGTTTAGCAATAAAAATTACTTATTCTTGTATAATTACAAACTGTGATGAATATTAGGCATAAGCGCCAATAATGGAGGAGAGTATAGAGAAAAACTGAATAAGCATGACTCTTGGAATGTTGCTGAATTTCTCACAACACTGAAAAAGACTTTTGACTGTCATTCGTAAAATCGTTAACTGCTTCTCAGTACACCAATTAACCTTCACTCTCCACTCTGTTCCCCTTTCCCACGTGACTTTTTCTTTCAGAGGGTTCAAACTGGAATACTGTAGCAATAGACACGCAGGGCAATTTAATCATTTGATAATTACTGGGAATATTTATGACTTAACATTTACTGAGTTTAAGCTTATACAATGCAACTGGATTGGTTCCTTATATAAATTCTAGCAACCTGGAAGAGGATTGCATTCAGAGTAGAATAAAAAGGTAACATTTTGTTAAAACAAAAGAACAAACAAACAAACATGACTGTTAATTTTGTCTTGCAAAAATCAGAGGTATGATATTTGACCCAAGAAATTTTTGCAAAGACTAGGGAGATCCAAGACTGAGATTAAAATCATACTTTAAGGTATAACACCATGCCTCCAAGGTCAGGGAAAAGAAGAGACACTACATGCAAAATGAGGTCATAAGCAGGTTGTGCATTTTTCATCCCTTTGGAGACTTGTGTGTGACCTTGGGCATATTACTCCCCCACTGAAATCGCCAGACTCTATCTGCAGAATCTAGGTTGGGCTCAGATAATTCTTAAGAACTCCTCCAGGTTTGCACTTTAGGAAAAGGAAATTATATAAATCCTAGATGCCATAAATTATCACTCATAGGCACAGGAAACCTGCTTATACAGAAAGTAAAGGCTTTACATATTCTTTAATGTCCACCTGTCAGCATATGGAATTTTATGCGTCGTTAGATGCTATGTGTTGTCAAACTATCAACTTGCTCGAGCAGAGCAGCTTTCTGAGACACAGCGGTTCCCCTCCAGGGCTACTACCTAAGGTAGCTAGGCATTCCTTATGTTCTCCAAAACTTACAAAATTGCTTTTCTTGTATTAGTGTTAGAAGTTTTTAATTTCATGTTTATCCTATATGAGGGGAGGATTGATTTGAACCAAAAACAACTTCAAAATTCTCCTTGAAAGGAAACACGAATACCAATGCCTTTTCAACCTTGTTGCTTCAAGTCAGCTTCCCTAAACATCAGTACCTATTTACACAGAGCGAATCAAGAATTCAGGTTTGGCAATGTCATTAAAGAACTATAACTTTGGGGGTCTGGCCCCGTGGCCGAGTGGTTAAATTCGCGCGCTCCGCTGCAGGCGGCCCAGTGTTTCGTTGGTTCGGATCCTGGGCGCGGACATGGCACTGCTCATCAAACCACGCTGAGGTGGCGTCCCACATGCCACAACTAGAAGGACCCACAACGAAAAATATACAACTATGTACTGGGGAGTTTTGGGGAGAAAAAAGAAAAAAATAAAATCTTTAAAAAAAAAAAAAGAATTGTAACTTTGGATAAGTCATATAGATTTGGAAAATTTTAGTTTCCTCAATTATTAAAACAAAAATTAAGAGTTTGCACTAGATAATTTATGAGATCTCTGTTATTGCAATATTATGGTTCTCATATATATACTATATATAACATATGTGATATGTACACTATATAGCTATATTATATTTTATTATATTATATATAATACATAAAGGCTTCTGAAATGTTTTCCCACTGTTGAGTATATATCTTTCAGGAAGAAGTCACTAAACATTAAGAAATGATTAATTAGGTAGTACTTGGTAAGTAATGCTCCATAATAATTTCCTCAACAGTTTATTTACATTAAATATCTTCCAAAGTTTGTTAATTCCTCACCAAAATGATAAGATGCATAATCTAATTCTAATAATTCTCAGAAGGAAATAAAACGATAAATATTTTCTCTGCTTTACAAAGAGAGCAACTCGTAGTGAATGAGCAGATGGGACGTGCTTCAGCAGTCCACAGAGCAGACCAGTGTCAGAAGCAGCGTAAAGAGGGGTCCACGGGGTCTGCGGATTTCCCATTAACACTACATATGTCTTTAATTTTCTGTTACACCTCAAAATAATATACGAGTGAGTGTTTATGTGTTTTGGGGTGGTGGCTGGGTGACCTGGTAGGAAGAAGGCAATCATTCCCACGACCGTTATCATGCAATCTCAGGAAGGTTAACTCATGGCCCCAGGGCCCCAGGGCACTAACCCAGACCAGACACAGAAAGGCCACCTGGCCCTTCCTCTGCCTCTCTAGCTGCTGGGGTCCACTGAGCCAGATCAGTAAAGGCTTACCTTGCAAGGGTGACAGTGATCTTCTACAAATAGAAATGTTTTTTCAAACTTTCAAAAAACTAAAGTCTACACAAAGGTAAATTCAGGTCTTTAGAGAACAGGATAGCCCAGCAACAAAATACTTCATCCTGCAAAATGCACAGTTGTCTCAAATATCGATCTACTCACAAATAAAGGATCCTAAGTGGGTAACTTCTCACTTGGGACATCACATGAGTCAGATCAAAGTTCCCAGTATTTTCTCTTTTCCTTTCCTGGTCCAGTTCCGTTCAGATTCATAGAGTTGGATTAAGTGAGTGTTTTGGCTGTCTTCCTAGTTTTCTCCTCACTGTTTTTAGTTACTTGGGCTTCACCACAGGTTTCAATAAATTCCTTAGCACTAATGCTTATCAAAGATCAAGCACAAAAACAATGGAAATATAGAATAATTTTGAGGACAATTCGGCTATTACCTCAAATATTTTATTTCACTACTTTAAAGGTATTTTCCCCTTACTTAGTAGATATGTTGACATACAGCTCAAACTATTTGGTTTACCACAAATTTGTTTTTGTGTCTCAAGAGAAAATAAACCCATTATATTAAAATAAAAGATGGACATAATGATGAAAAATAAGCTAATTAACAGAAGCATGAGGTAAGATAGTCTCTCCAAATTGCTTCAACACCTCAATGTTAATGTGGAGTTAGCTATACTCTTCCCACTTTGGGGTTCAAACAAAATCGTCTGGCTAGCTGCTCTGAAGGTGGAGCAAAGATGGAGCTGCTTAGGAAATTGCCTGCACTCCCAAATTTTTTGAGCCAAAAGGTCCATGGTGCTTACCATAGACTATGTGGACCACAAAGAATAGAGAGCCAGCCTCGAGCTATTTAAGTTCTTACCCAAGAAGATGGAGCTGAGGGGCACTAGGGTGATAAACACTAGATTCTGATGGAATTCTGGTGGAACACTAATTATTATCCCTAATTCTGTTTATGTGACTGCAATCCATTCTATACACAGCAGATAGAGCAAATCAGATTATGACACACTCCTCCAGCTGAAAATCCTTCCACTAACTTCTCCTTGCTCTTAAGAATAAAACCCAAACATTCTAACCTAGTTTACAAAGCCCTACGTGGTCAAGCACCTAACCACCCTTCTGACTGATCTCAGGTCATCTGACTCTCTCTTTCACCCATGGCAGGTCACACTCTGGTCCCCAACTCTTCCCATAACAACGGAAGCTCTTTCTGCCTACAACCCTTTCTCCCTGAGTTTTCATTATGGTTTCTTCCTGTCATTTGGATATCAGTTTAAATATGACCTCTGCAGACCTATCTTGACTGAAGAACCACTCGAAAGTAGTGACAAAGACTCTCTCCTTGACCAAACTTTAGACAGCCTCCTCTGAGCCATCTTTTCAACTAAGGCTTGTCCTTAGGGGCAACCTGCCTAAGCTAGTCTTAGCAAAGAATCCTGCTAAGTCAGTCTTTCATATCTGCTCACCCTTGATATCTGGTCAAGTTCCTCATCACTCATCCTTGATGTCTAAGTCCTTCGTCTGCCTTTGACAGGAATCTTATTAGGCCAGTTTAGTAAGAATCCCCCTACCCTTGATATCTCCTCTTAGTAATTTTCCATCTGCTGACCCCTCATTCTGCTCTTTGGCTATAAATCCCCAGCTGTCTTTGCTGTATTCAGAATTGAGCACAGCTCTCTCCTCTACTGCAGTGATACTGAATAAAATCTGTCTACTGCCTTTAACTAGTGTCTGATTCTGTTTCTCTTTGACAGCAGCCACCCAATCCCCTGGTATCAAATTACTCTATTTTAATTCTCTATATAGACCTAATTCCTACGACATTATTATGGTGGGTTATTTGTTTATAGCCTATCTCCTTACACTAGGGTGCAAGGCTTTGTGAAAGCAGGGGCACTGTCTCTCTTGATCATGGCCTCATCACCAGTGTGTTGAGTATATAACACGGCCTGGCAATGGCCACACACTCAATAAACTTTGTTCAGTGAGACAACTAAAAATTACATTTTCATGGTTTATCTAATGGGGTATGAAAATGCACACAAGAGAATGCTGAAAGCTGGCATACTCATAAGATTTATTATTAAAAGGCAGAAATGAATACAACGAATATAAAAGTTGTGCCCTCTGGTTTCTTCTTCATACATGATTGTGTTTTCCAAATTTTCCACTAAGTTGTGTGTATTACTTTGAAAATCAGAAAAACATAAAAAAAAACACTGAAGAAAAGAAAGTGGTTTAGTGAATCACCACTTTTATTTGGTTTAAAATGTGTTTTGTAAAAAAATAAAAAAATAAATAAAATGGGTTTTGTTGGGAGAAACCTTTTACTTGCCCCAAGTTCTCAGATATCGATTCTGTGCCAAGAGAAAGGCACATAAAAAAATTAAAATCTAACGAGCAAATTTTCACAGGAGAAAAAATTGTCAAAAATAGTATTTCCTTCCTTGAAGTTCTAACACCTGACAGATTTTAAGAAAATCAGGCAAATAATAGAACGGCAGAAGGAAGAGGATAAGGGCCGTGCATTCCTTAGATACCATGTTATCTATTTCAGGGAAATCAAGACCAAATGCTGTTTTCCCTGCTAACCTCAACCGGTCAAGTACAAGTGATCTATGTACAATTGTTACCGAGGGAGGCGCAGTGATCCCGACAGCATAGCAGCACTCTGCTCAGCACACCCTGTGCGGCCCTGCTCTCTAGTATCTCAGACGTCCACTCTGGCGTCTGTCTTCAAAACACTCCTGCTTTATTCACTGCTGCTTAGTATTTTATGACAATTACTGTTGTTGTTGTTGAATCATTTTTCTTTACATGAATAAAAATGACATTGCCAGGTTACACGACATGGAGATCCACCAATTAAGATAAGATAAAACGAAAACTCATGCTCATTTCTCCAATTAGAAAAAAACCTTTGGTGGAATCTACTGGACAAGCTCCTGCCTCAGGGCCTTTGTACAGGCTGTTTGTTCCCCCTGTCTGTAAAGCTTTTTTCCCCAGCGAGCCAAATGACTTGCTTCCTCTTGTCTTTTAGATCTTTACTCAAATACTACACTCAATGAAGTCATCCAGACCAACTTTTTAAAATTGTAATCCCCAACATTCCCAATTTCCTTTCCCTGCTTTATTTTTCTCCTCAGTGATTATTACACTCTAACATCCTGTATTTCATTTATTGTCAGTCTGCCCCAACAACACAAGCTCCATGGGGGCGGGAACATTGGTCTGTTGAGTTCCTACTGCAGTCCTAGAATATTAAATTTGTTGAGTGAATGAATGACATGAGTGAATTTGCCACTGTTCTGATTTTTGAGACTATGTCTTAGAAGTTTAATCTATCTGTGACTTATACTCTGAAGTCCAGGATCACTAGAAACCTCTCCTGTGGTTAGAAGCGGGGTCTGAAAGTTCAAGGACTTGGATTTCCACAGTTGCATTTGTACTCCTGAAATCTTCAGAGAAGAACACCTCAAGTGAGACAACCAAGCAGTCAGGATGCTGGCTGCCATGGACCCCTGAGAAAGTACATCTTGTGTCAGGGTGCGTTGATGGTGCTGTCTGTGTCACAAACTTTAGAACTTTCTGTAGCATAAAACTTCCTCCCTTTTTGGGAAGGTTATTCTGTATGGGGTGTCAAAATGAAAATTGTTCTTGTTTTAGTTTGAGTGTCCTTAGAATGTTTGACTTTGGTGTCCTAGAGGAAATGGAGGTAACTAGTTTCATTATCTACAAAAATTGAGTTTCATAGAAGGACTCTGATTAATAACAAACAAACAACTCTCCTTCAGAAGAATAACAAGTTCAGTAAACAAAGATTCCATTTTATCTTAAACCTTAGCAAAAAGTACTCTTTGAACTATAGTGGGTCATATTTTGTAATTTCTCTTTAGCTAATATTATGGGCTGAACTTTGTCTCCCCAAAATTCATGTTCAAGTCCTAACTCTCAGTACCTCGAAATAGGACTGTGTTTGGAGACAGGGTCTTTAAAAGGGTAATTAAGTTAAAACGAGGCCATCAGAGTGGACTCTAATCCAATAGGACTGGGGCCCTTGCAAAAAGGAGAAATTACACGAGAGAGCATACCGAGGGGAGACCACGTGAAGACAAAGGCAGAAAAGGGCATCTCCGAGCCAAGGAGAGGGGACTTGGATGCAAGCAACTCTGCTGACACCTTGACCTCAGACTGCTAATTTCCAGAATTGTACGGCAATAAATTCCTCTGATTAAGGCACCCAGCTGTGGTGCTCTGGCAGTCCTAGCAAACTAACGCAGCCAACCAAGAAATGCCGCAGACTTTTATCAGAGTGAAATACTTGTGACGAGGTAGGTTTACATTTCAAAATGGTGTTGTTCTCTCTCCAAACCAGAAGGCTCCTTTTAGACAGCTGCTAGTTTGTTAATGCTTCAGATTTACTTGGCAGTGTCTATTCATTCATTCAAGAACCTAAGAAGTATCCACAAAATGCAAGATACTAAAAGCTTCAAGGCAGGAATAGAAATTGAATGGTCCAATACACAAAAATAAAAGAACTGTAAACCTTCTCAGTAAATGATTTTGCTACTTCTACAGCATTACCACTCCCTCTCTACTTCTATATCAGAAATACTTAGGTTGACAATAAACCAACAGAGCTGGGACAGTAATATTTTTCCAAAATAATCAAACCTGATGTCACAGAATCTAGCTTACATTTATATGCATATTTTTCATTCTTTGTTTTTCTTTCCTTTGTTTCTTTCTTCTATTTTTCTTACACATTAATGTTTTTATTTTGAACATTATCACACTTTTCAGAATTCATGAGGGAGAATATTCTAAAATAATTTTACTAGTTTGTGGAATTGAATCAATGACTGCAAGGTAAACTTTTTACCAGATAGGTGAAAAGTAATTGAGCTGACTAAAATAATGGCATCAGCCTCACCTCTCCACGCTCCAGCAGCAGCAGCAGCTGAACAACCCTTAAAGGCACATACAAGCACCATTCAACATACCTTAAATTATTTTTAAAGGGTTAGTATATACAGAACTGCTACCTTTTGAAAAACTGTAAAGAATAAAAAGTAACCAAGACTAAAAGTTAGTAAACTTTTTGTTAACAGCTGCAAATAATCTAGATTATTAAAGTAACATTTCTTAATTGTAAAAATACATAAAACTTTAATATTTAAAATCCATTGGAAACTTTTCCTTACCAATATTGGGGTGCTTCAAAAGACGGCAGATTCTAGCTTCCCTTTCCAGTTTCTGATGATCTGTTTTAAACAAAAACAATAACAAAACACAGAAAAATAAATCACAATGTTTAGCAAAAAAGATTAAAAGGCAGCATACCAAAATGACATAAAGCCTTTACATTTACTTAACCTGTGATTTATTTTTTAAAAAGTGATCATTTGAATTTGGAATTAGGTGAACACAACATAATTCAACAATCTAATTTTCTTTCTTTCTTTCTTTCTTTTTTGAGGAAGATTAGCCCTGAGCTAACTGCTGCCAATCCTCCTCTTTTTGCTGAGGAAGACTGGACTTGAGCTAACATCTGTGCCCATCTTCCTCTACTTTATATGTGGGATGCCTACCACAGCATGGCTTGCCAAGTGGTGCCATGTCCACACCCGGGATCCAAACCGGCGAACCCCAGGCCTCCGAGGCAGAACGTGTGCACTTAACTGCTGCACTACCGGGCCAGCCTCTAATTTTCTTTATTTTCATTGGTGTGATGCCTGATAGAGTAGGGTATAGAATAGCACTAAATTTAGACTTGGGCTGGGAAAACAGTGAAAACGGCACAAACAACAGTATTCTTTCTTACCTTTCCCCTAACTGAACACTGTTACGACAACTTAAATAACCCAGCACAGAGACACACGTTTAAGCAGAGGATGCACATCGGGAAAGTGGAATGCCAAGGGAACCAGGGCTAAATGGAGTTGATTTCAGTTTACCCCTAGTGGAGCAGTGTTCCCTGTCCAGTAACGTCTTCTATCAACCACTCTTCATGCAGTTTTTGGTCCAGCTTCCTTGGGGTATGATGCTCTTCCCTGTATCAAGGACTTCCAAAGAACCCAGACTGCTTGCCCATCTTCACCCTTTTATGTTTGCCTAACCACTTCTTTCAAGGGACACAGACCACCGTAAACTCGCACTTTAAGAACTATCTGATACTCTTCTTCGGTTTCTTTGTGTTCATTCCTATGCACATAATTATAACCAAAATCATAGCTAAAGCACAAAAAAATGGCAGAGAAAGGTAAGAACACAGCAGAAATACAGGTTGCCAATAAGGATAGTACTGCAGAGAGGCCTTAGTTGAGAGCCTTTCCATGGAGTACCTGATTTAAACCTTACAAGAGCCCTCTGAGATAAGCAATGTTATCGCTATTTTTCAAACACAAAAACTAAGGCATAAAGAGGTTAAGTGACTTGCCCTAGATTACAAAATTAGTAAATTGCACATACCAAATTGGCTCTCATTAACTAGTGTCATAAAACAGCCTTAAGAGAATGAGGGGGACGCCCACCTAACCACCTACACACAGTCTCCGTCAATGGTCCTCAAACTCTGTGGTCTCAGAACCCCTTAACACTTAGAAATTATCCAGGACACCAAAGAGCCTTTGTTTATGTGGATTAGATCTATTAACATTTATTCTAATAGAAATAAAACTGAGAAAAACTTTACATATGGATTTATTAATTCATTTAAAAACAATACTTAACCTATTACAGTAACATAAGTGACTGCATTTAATTTTTAAACTTTTTATTTGGAAATAATTAAAACACAGAAATTTGAAGAATAAGAATAGTACAAAAAACACTTGTATACTGTTTATCCAGATACATCTATTATGAACATTTTGCCCATTTTTAACATAATTTATGCTCTCTCTTCCTCCCTGTGCTTGTATATGTACATGTAAATGTGTATATATATATGTCTAATTGACACATATATATACAAATATAAATGTATATTTATATTGAAAGCTGAAACAATTTTTTTCTCAACCATTTGAAGCTAAGTTATAAACATTAATGCCCCTTATCCCTAAAATCTCAGTATGTACTACCTAAGAATTGTGATATTCTCTTACAATCACAGTATAGTTATCAACCTCAGCAAATTTCACATTGATACAATACTTTAAACCACCATCCATACTCCAATTTTGTCAATTTAACCCAACAATGCCCTTTATGGCATTTTTCTCCTTCTAGCGCAGCATCCAGTCCAGGGTCAGACAGGCATTTAGTTCATTTCTCTTTAGACTCCTTTCATCTAGAATATTTTCACAGTTTTTCTTTGTTTTTTATGACCTGACTTTTTTTTAAGAATACGACTATGTCTATATTTTAAAGAAAACGTTCTTCACTTTGGTTTTGTCAAATGTTTGCTCCCGATCTGACTTAGGCTACGCTTCCTCAGCTAGAACCCATCTTTCCCAGGCTATCACATCTAGAGGGACACACTGCCCAACAGCCCCTCCAAATGGGTGATAACTTGGGTCACCACATCAAGGTACTATTGCATTGCTCAGCTAAATAATTATTTTTTATTTTTTCTTTGTAACTAAGAAGTATGTGGGGAGACATTTTAAGACCATGAAAACATCCTGTTCTTTATCAAAATTTCCCTCTAGATTTAGCATTTGGTGATGATTCCTGCCTGAATCAACCATTACTATGACTGTAGCAAAATGCTGGTTTCCCAACTCCAGCACAGTAACATATTTTACTACTATATTAAAAAAAAAAGGCAACAAGAGTGGCACCATTTTACGTTTTTGCAAATCGCTTTGATGTCTGGCTTAATAGAAGAGAGCTGTATTCTCATGTTTGTGTCTACATTCAATCCGTTGCAATATGTTGTTTTGGTTGAAGTGTATGAAAAAAAGGTGATCTCGTAGGACATGTAGTTGGAAAAGGAAGGAGCACTATAATAGCCTTTTCAGATAACTGTGGATATTATTCTTTTACATTACACCAAAACTCAAGAATTGGTGGTTTCTTAAAGGTTAGTTGCCATGTGAAATCTCAAACTTATCAATGAACTTTATGACTCATATTAGTGAAATTATAAACTTTAGTGTTTAAATCAAATTTATTTTCAACATTGTATACCATCCAATATAATCAAATTTTACTTTGCTACATTAAAATCCATTGTTCTTCCTTGCACTTTGAATCTCTTACCCAGGCATAATTTTACAACATGATGCACCAGTCTTTTGGAAAATAATGGTTCAATACATTATACAGTTCTTCCAAATACTGACACATTTTATTATACACTATCATAAAAATAACAACTTTTAGTATCACCACTAATCTCATCAGAACAATCTTTAAATTTGGGAATCAGTCAAGTTCTCACGGGCAGATACAAGTTTTCTAAAATTATAATTTTTGTTTAAAAGTTTGAGTTGTTATTGACATTAAATGTTGCCAGTTTTTTTTCCTTGAAGCGATAGGCCCACTTTATTCATTTTTGAGAAAATGTGTGTCAAAAACCTAAGTCTGAATAATCAGGGCTGGTTTTTCAGTTGTTATTTCAAGTAAAAACGGTGTTCCTTGAAAGAACAGCTGATTCAGCTTCCAACTCAAACGACTGCACAGGTACTTTTCCTTGAGACATCCATTATACCCTGATATGGAATAGGGGCATTTTATCATTCTCCCCATTTAGTCATGCAGAATGTTGCAAAGAGCTGTGATCAAGGGTCAAGATTTAATAACAGTGGTAATTTTAATTGGTTCATCAAGGGCAGTCTTAAGACAAACGAGCTCTTTTTTTTGGTCTACAAGGGCATGTTGCTGAAAAACACAAAGACTAATAGTACAGTTTGATGCCACTGTCTTGATTCATCGAAAGGCCCCAGCAATTCTATCCAGTCTTTCTTTTGCATCATAAGTATAAATGTTAAAACACATCAAAAAAGGGCAGATAATGTTTTAGTTTTAATATGATGATGGTTTTGACCTTTAGATCCTCTAAGAGGGTTTCAGGGACTCCTGGGTCTGCAGACCACACTTTGAGAACCTCTGGTATGTAAAGAATTGTTTCATGGAATACTTCTTTTGGCAGTTTAGGAAAATACTTTAAACATATATAGTGTTGTTAGCAGCTCAAAGAGAAAGAGTGTTTTAAGGAACCGGCAGAGCACTGGACAGGAGCTAACAGGCCATCCATTACATCTGGATTACCACATATACAGAGAGATACCCTCAGGTCTTACCACGATCTAAAACTACAAGTACTTCAAATAAATGTAAACTCTTCAGAACGCTGTTATCTCTTTAACAGCTCCTCATTCTTAAGACAGGCTACCTCTAGAACAGTCTTATTTAGAAATATACCAGTAAACACAAAAGGGCAAACCAGATTTTGAAAATGCATCTAATACCATCTTAAAAACTGTAAGGTGTCATACGTAAAGCATATGAAAAACATACGCTTATAGAAATTATACTTTTGTTATGGAGATAGGGATATGCAAATATATATGCCAAGCCATGTGAGATATATCTGACGCAGGTATAACTATGTTAAAATAAATGAAAACTAGGTAGCAAAAGACCTTCGTCGACAATCAATGGTAGAGTTTGTGCTATAGAGATGAACATAATTACAGAATTTTATATAGCCTATTCTCACGGTCGGAACTGGGTTCCTGTAAAATTCCTATCTTGAACTCCTAACCCCTATACCTCAGAATGGGACTGTATTTGGAGACAGGGTCTTTAAATAGGAAATTAAGTTAAAATGATTAGGAGGGGCCCTAATTCAATACGACTGGGGTCCTTATAAGAAGAGGAATTTAGGACACTGACACACACAAAGGGAGACGCAGGAGAAGACGTCCATCTACAGCCCAGGAGAGAGGCCTCAGAGAAACCAACCCTGCCAACGCCTTCATCTCAGACGTTCGGCCTCCAGAATTTGAGAGACTAAATTTCTGCTGTTTAAGCCCCCGAGTCTGTGGTACTCTGTTATGGCTAGCTCACCTATACATCTAAGTCCTGGTTTTCTATTGCTATATAAGTAGCCACAAACTCAGCAGCTTAAAACAACACACAGGCTCACAGTTTCCATGGGTCAGGAACCTTCGCATAGTTTAACTGAGCCCTCTGCTTTAGGGCTTCTCACAAGGCTGCAAGGAAAGTATCAGCCAGGGTTGGCCTCATCTGACGTCTTGACTGGGGAAGGATCTGCTTCCAAGCTCACGTGGTTGATGGCAGGATTCAGTTCCTCAAGAGTCGTTGAGCTGAGGGTCTTAGATCCTAGCTGGCTGTTGGCAGAGGCTGCCTTCACTCCCTTGTCACATGGCAACTTGCTTCACTAAAGCCACCAAAGTAAAGAGTCTGTTAGCAAAAGGGAAGCCACTATCTTATCTAGCCTAATCACAGAAGTGACATCCCATCACATTTGTCATATTCAATTGGTTAGAAGCAAGTCACTACGCTGGCCCACTTTTAAGAGGAGGTAATTACACAAGGGCAGGAGTACCAGGAAGCATGGATCTTGGGGGCCATCTTCGAGGTGTCCTGCCACAGCTGACTTTCCAATAATAGTAATGATGTTTTCATGAGCTTTCTCTCTGGTAAGCAGCTTTGCTTACTTTTTCTTTCATACAACCACAGAACTTAGTGATCTCCTATGAATCATAAGGCAGTCTGCACTCTCCCATTGGAGCATGTTTTGACATCCCAAACAGGATGATAGAACTAAAGTTTTCATTAAAACCAGACTTTAGCAATAATGGAAATGCCTATCACCTGGTATGCTTCACGTTCAACATCAAGTTCACAACTTGACTTTAGAAGGAGTAGGTAGGTGAGGAGGCGTGATTAAGTGCCTATTATTACCAAAAGCACTTTTCTGTATTTATCCTGCTGAAGAGATGAATTTAGTTTGACATTTAAAATTTCCTTATAATTCAGTCGGCAACAAAAGTCATGCATCCGACCTCATCATTCTCAGTTCTCTACAACGGTAAGAGGCAAAGACGGACTATAAAAGCAAGACATCCATTATACTGTTTATCACCATTTGAAGATATTGTTTTATTATCCACACGCCCTGCAGCTAGTGAAGAAGCAGCTTCATTTATCATTTAATATTTATGAAAGTACTCAAACTATAATAGTTTGGTTTTATTCTTACTTAGAGGCTCAAAAGTCCACAGTGTCATATGAATAAAAACATACCCCTTAGGCTACAATCGAGTTGGGTCTGAGAAGGCACATGCTGTTAGCAATATATAGTTGAATACCTTCCATATCAATGCCATAAGGAAAATATATTATCATTCAGTTTTGACATGAAATCAGGAAGGAACAGTATTACCCAGTATAGAGACCTCTGGATTTTAAAACAGCTTCTCAGAATTTTGAGAAAATGCAACTATTTTCTCTCAGCGTTAAGATACTTTGATATATTTTTAACTTAAGAAGAAGTGAAAAATGTGAATTCGGATCTAATGAAGTAAAACCTTTCACTCCTGTTCCACATCAAATTTTAATCTTTATGCAGAATAACTCCGATCACAAATGGAAGTCAAAGGGCCGGTCCTGATTCCCTTTCCCAAGGCAACAGGAGGATCACGAGAGCTGCATAAGCAACAACTGACACCTCTGACAACATCAAGGAATGAGCTTTTACCAACAAGTCAACGTCAAAAGTAACTACCCCCCCAACGCCAAAGCTTTACAATGTTAACTTCTTGGGGGGGAATCTAATAGTCACTGCTTTCTTACATAGGTGGCACGAAGTAATTTAATCTTTTTGACACCACAGGGACACGATTAGCATTATTACTCTGCTAGAATTCAGTCAAGCCCTCAGAGGCTCCTGAGTTGTGAAAGCCCGCCGCAGGTCTCTGCCCTGTGTCCCAATCTGCCCCCTGCCCTGTCACGTGGAATCACCCTGTCAGCACAGGCAACGCCAAGGCACGGCTTGGGCAGGGGGAGGAGTTGGGCCTTCTGTCATAATTGGTCACTTACACTTCCTGCACCCTAACACAAACAAGCATAAAGAAACAACCTAAAGCAGACATGGCTTTGCCATCACCAAGAGGGTTTAACTCTTCTAGTTCCCTCTCCCGACAAACAGATTCCCACCCCTAAAATAATCTCACATACAAATTCTGGAGGAGTTGCCCCTAACGCCCATGAAAACGGAAAGCCTAAACTCCGACTCCATCATTCACGTTTGTTCTGCTACCTCTGGGCTCGCCAGCTTAAGATGCTGCCTTCCTTGCTCCCCTCTCTTTGGTTCTGCGCTCCAGTTTGAGAGGAATGCCTCTTATCTGTCTATTTTTGAGAGCAGTTTAATCCTGCTCTCAAATCCTGCTCTAGCTTCTGCACTACAACCAGCCCAACGTGATTCTCAACTTTTCCCACATTTATTCAGTTTCTAAGAAACTAAATCTCAAGTGTCCTGCTTCTCCTCTAAAAACAAGCCCAGCTAGCTATCCACTCTCAGAAGAGGAAGAGGAAACACAATGGACCTAAACTGCCTTAAGTATTGTATTCTTGCATTGGTTTATTATACATTTTCTATTTCTTCATGAGTTTTTTGCTGTCAGCTCTTACTGCTGTATCTCCAGTCCATAAAAGTTTCAGATGCACATACCAGGCATTAAGCGAATGTCTGTCGAATGAATGCCCCTTCCTTGTATCACAACTGCTTTGAACTAAGAACCGAGAAAAACAAGATATAAAAATATAAAATAATCACAAATAACCTGGCAGTGAGACCCTGAAGAGATCTCTCCTGAATTAAAGGTCCAATCATTAGCACACGGATTCTGGAGCACTGTAACATGGCTACTCAGAGGTCTTACTCCTAGAGGTTTGGGAATTCATTCTGAATAGACTTTTCTCGTTAGAGACATTACTTCTAGCTAAATGAGGCATTCCTCTGGTAGGAATATAGATTCTGTCCATTTAAGTAGGTTGCATTTAAAACCACACTGTAAGTTAGAAGGAGGTATTTAAAGGGTCACTTCCTTATAAAACCTCAAGACGATGTACGTGGATTTAAAGCTGTCAAATTCATTCAACAAAAGGTTTTTTAAATTCGTAATATTACACTTTCATTGTACCCATTTATTTGGAACTATGCTTAATCCATACCATAAATTTGATTTTTTAACGATTTGACCTAGATTCTTTCTGCCATCAGGCATTGATCACTCCCCATTACTCCTGCTGCCCACTAATATCCTAGAGAAGTCAGCAAGATTCTATAAACATATAGGATGAGGTTCTTCCTTTCACAGTAAAGTAGAATTAGATCTATGTGCTGAAAGTTCATATATTTTAATTTAGGAATGACACCCTTTGAAGAGTTTTTTCTGTGTGGGAAGCGCATTCAAATGTTAAAAATTTTGAATGATGATGCGAGTCCAACCTTGATTCTACATGGACTGGAAACCATGGTTTGTGATTTCTTTTTTGTGGAAAATCTTTTTCTCCCCAACTTTTTTTTTTTTTTTAACAGCCACCACATGGAGGATGAGCCAAGCCTCTGCTTTCTCTTACCTTCTTTCTGCAGTTTCATCTGTGGAGGAAGATGGAATTGTCCACTGGTACCAGAGAAATAAAGGCCCATAATGAAAGTTCAAGGTTTTGTAGACCCTAGACACAGAGACAGCCCAGAGGGGTGGAGAGAGCTCAGGTCTCAGAGCAGAGTAGACAGGGTTTGCTATCTGCTTCTACCATCTTCTGCTAGTGAGTGTCAAAGTTCCTTGACCTCTCAAAAGATCCATCTATAAAACAGGCATAAAATAGCTATGCATCTGGACAAAGTAGGTACTCAATAAATTATAGTATCATTATCATTATTACTAAAAATCTGTTCAATTTTAAAAGAACTAAATTCCTAAAAGATATATTAAAAAGTATATTAATTCCATCAAAAAGCATTCATTTTACATGTACTCTAATATACTATGAAAATAATTCTTTTCCAGAAAACCATATAATTATGCTATTCAGGCCACTGCTAATTGAAATAGTGATAGAATTGCTGATATCTTTGGTCAGAAAGAGACAAAATCAACACAGTAAAATATGGACAAAAACTCAGTTATTCAATTTTATGGTATACTCTATCTCAAAAATAAACAACACCGAAAAAATTTTGAGTGTAAAATTTTAAAACAAATTAAATTGACCAATTTTATATACAAACTATATTCTTTTATTCATCCATTTCACACATCCAAAATGAATGCAGTTCTGATAAATAATTTATCAGACAATATTGTTCCAAAGGGAGCCACTGCGTAATATATTCAGCCTATTTCCTGGGACCATAAAGGAATAAACAGTGAAATTTGATGATACCATTCTTATGCTGTCCCACAGGAGAAATACTTTCCCTCTTCCACCACGATAATGGCATTCATTCAGAGGCACGACATTATATCTGCCATAAAAGCAATGCTTTACACAAAATTATGCAAACATAAAGTAAAATCTCTATCTTCTAAGGCTCCTGTTCAGTAGTAATTTACATGAGGATACAAGTTATAGACCTTTTAAAATTACAAACAATAGTAAACATTAATTTATATAAAATGTTTCATATAAATGCATATTTAATATCTGAGTATGTGGAATATCTACATACCTACCAAGAACATAATGAGGAAATGGAAGCACTCTGTTCAGACGTAACAGAAGAGTCCCTCAGCAAGCCTCTCACTAGTTCTAGGTGACGGATGGACTGAGAGAATCTGAACCAAGCTTTCATCCTTTGAGAGGGGACGTGGGAGCACCGCTGGTAAAAGAGCACAGGGTACAGAGTGCCGGAAAGGAGACTGGTGCTGGAGCGGAGATTTCTTCCAGACGATAATCAAGGAGATGGGCGGGAAGCCCTGCTAACGCCCCTTGTAGCACCAGGTGACCTTAGCCAGCTCCCTGGGGGCCACGGCCTCTGATGGTCTTGCTGTCCTCCTCTCACAGGGGTGCCCCGCCCGCCTGGGTGTCTGTCATTCTCCTAACATGACGATATCACTCACTGCATGTGCCAGGGCAGGAACTTGTATGGTGAGGGTCATCGGAGGATTCCGTCAGGAGGAACACACCAGGAAGCCTCAGCCCAGGACACTGGTCTCCAGAACAGGCAGACAGCCAGGAAAAGTCCCTGCACTAGGTCACAGTCAAGGCCTGTCCACAGGAGGAGAGCGAAACTCTCCAAGATGGCATTAAGGACACGAGGCGTGGGACTGAGAGTTCACATGGAGCAGACAGCCGTCTATCAGCAGCACTATTCTAAACTATGATGTCACAAGTGATCGTTAACACAAAACCAAACCTTAATAGAAACAAGTTATGAGGTGCTTATTAAGAATTAAAGAGGGCTCGGCCCCATGGCCAACTGGCTAAAGTTCCACACGCTCTGCTTTGGTGGCCCAGGTTTGTGGGTTCGGATCCCTGGCGGGAATGTACTCCACTCACCAGCCATGCTGTGGCAGCGACCCACATATAAAAAAGTAGACGGAGATTGGCACAGATGTTAGCTCAGGGCTAATCTTCCTTAAGCGAACAAAAAAGGAGGAGGATTGGAAAAGAATGTTAGCTCAGGGTGAATCTCCCTCAGGGGGAAAAAAAAAAGAATTAAAGATACTTCAGTTTATCCATATCTTTATTTTAATTGTACATCAATAATTTAATCCGTACAATTTTTTAAATATTCTAATTATACTCCTGTAAAGAGGTAATGAGATAGATTCTGTAGAACGGATCACCTGCCCTCGGTCTCCACAAGTCGGTCTGCACAGCACTCTCTCCTAGGTGTAATTTCACTTGGGATTTTGGAAGGATATGCTGCACAATTCCATCTTCCTGTGTAGCATAACACAGCTAAGTCACTGGACACACTCAGTATTAAAATCTCTCAAACTTACTATCTACAGACTAAAAGGATCCAGAATGGAAACAAAGCATACTAAAAATATACACAATCCATGCTTTACCATTTTTTCCAGTGGCCTAGATGATGTTTACAGGTAGTCGCACACGAACACTAGAGAGCATTTACTTCAGGGATTTTGCTATTCTTAAATATGTTTTTCTTATAATTAAGTACAAACAATTTATTCAACATGTGGAAAGTATAAAATATTTATATAGCTTTCCAGAGGACATTTTTCCTTATGCAGTTTAATACTAACATATTAAAAATAGAGATAAAATAATAACTTTGGATGATAATTTAGAAGAAGGAAGGAAAGAAATGTAAGAAACACAGATTTTTATGGTTCATTTAAGCATCTAGAACATTCAGTTATTCATTCGTCTGTGAAAGAGTTTCCCCAGAGTAACTGTGAAGCTAACAGCTTAAACTTCAGGGCCTTTCAGATGTCCAAGCCCCTGAAAGGATCTTAGCGATGTGATCATATGTTTTCATCAAATTTGCAAAACGTGTTTTAACACAATCAGTTACAATCATTGTTTCTTTCCACTCCTGCTTTGCCTCCATCATACTTCCCCTTGTGTTGAGTGATACTGGAGTGGCCAACACTTGTGAGATCCAGCTAAGGGGAAGCTGAGTTGAGGATACAATTTAGTTTGGATTTAATGAAACATATTTACTGGTTTGCAGTCACTTCTGGGTATAGTCTGTTATTGCCAGTCATCCCAGAGTAGGAATGCTTCCAGGAATACGCCCCCATCCCAGCCTGAGTGGATGACGGGACATCCCAGAGGTGACGTCATGATGTGAACTTGCAACACCGTTCATCCCGCAAGCGTGTGCGAGGAGGAGGAAGATCAGCATTTATTTTTGCTATTTCTCTGGATTTTGCTGTGCTTTGCAGTATCTGTCAGCTTTTTAAAATTTATATTTCCTTGTGAATATTTTATTGTAAATATATCTTTACTTCGGAGTTTAATTTCGTATTTGCAATTTTGTTTTCTTTTCCTTAAAGAGAATCTCCCAAAGTGCAAAAGCTTCAGGCTTCAGGCCCTACTGACCCTGAATCTACACTCCTTATTATCCTTATGAAAAAAAGGGAGAAGATGATAACTCATTGTTTAAACACTAAACATGAAAAACCACACATAATAAAATACTCCACAAAATTTATAATACTAATCTTTCTTTAAGTAAATAGAAACTCATCTATATTGCTAAAACCAGTTATTAAAAGCCATAAATATCTTATATTACATTAGTCATGAGTGACCAGCCATAGCAAAAAGATCACCAAGTTGAAAATCAAGAGGACAAAAATGGCTTCCACTACAGGTTCTGCCAGGAATAAGGGCAGAAGGCGGCAAATCCTATAAATGTGAAAAACTATACTTATTCCTCTCTACCCTATGAGAATACTACAAATATGAGTTAATAATGTTTATATTTAGGTGAAAAGAATTGCTATGTTAGACATGGTAATTAAACACATTTATTAAACTTTTATTAAGAAGACACAAAGACACTGATCGATGTTTTGGAAGATAAAGTAACTTATTATCGTCTAGCTACTCGTGAACTAGTAATTAAACTAGAAATTATTGGTTTTAACAATAATAATGCCCTTCAAATTGGAGAAATGAAAGTATAATTTATTGAACTGTACTCCCCAAGTTAAAAATTCAAGACACTTGAAGTTTTGCCTCTACATATTTTAATCATATATTCATTGTTTATCACATTTTCTGGATTCGTCTATTTCCTACATACACACAAATACGAGGTTTAATGTAGCCACCTAAATGAAAAAAATACCACTGAAACAAGATATTAAAATGAAATAGTCTCAGTGTTAGCTGAAATCCTGAAGGCTAAAAACAAAACAATTGTAAGGTTCAGAGTGCTAGAACCACATATTCAGGACTTGCCAAGAGGTCAGTTGAAGCCATTCTGCCATCACGAGCCCAGTGCCCACTTCCAGCTGTCTAAGACCAGGTAATGAGACCACCAGGGAGGACCGCTCTGGAGAGTCGTCAGAACACTCTGCATCCCCTCCTACCCAAGGAGAAGGAGCTTACTCAAGGCTACCAAATTAAGGGAGGCAAGGGGTGTCTCTAAGAGAAATGTTTGAAGAGGTGCATCCCTTAGAATTTAAGAAAAATAAGAATGGCTACGTATTCTAAACCTGACTCTAAAGGCATGAAATTGTGGCCAGCCAGCTGCCCTGGAATCACACAGGAAAGAGGGCTCTGTGGGCAGGCTATACTGTCACCAATGACAAGATGCATGTTTCCACGAAACCAGGTGTGAGCCCGCAGGAGGGACTAACTGTCTTAAGAGACAATCCCCCAGAGGACCTCCTGGGGGCACAGTGTCATCCCAACAGAAGGGTGGAATACAAGCAGCCCAGAAGCAGAAAGGCAGTTAAAAACATCCAGCCAAGGGAGACATGGCCATCATCAACATAACTGCCGCCAGAGGTCCCTAGGAGGAATTGTTCAAAAACCCACAAAAATGCCCCATGAGAGAGAGTCAGCAATCACGCATCCATCAGACAGTAGTGGTGCAGATTAGAACTGTGCCACTGAAATCAGACTGGCCCACCTCCTTACAGCTCTGTCCTGGAGGCCCCAAAGGGCAGCCAGTGAGCTGGAGAGGAAGTGTTGGGTACCACGCCGTCCGTGGGCCACGGAGGCTCTGGAGCCTGAAACAGGCCTGACCAGGGAGAGGGGAGAAGTTCCAAACGATATTACACTGGTCAAGACTTTGCAATTTCTGAAATGAGACTCTTCTTGTGACTAAAAGGAACTGCAAACCTCTGAAATCTGACCAGGTCTTCATCAAGGGCAGGAGTGAATATGCACAGCAACTAACGAGTGGTGGTTTCAGCGGGGTGCAAATGATCTGAATTTCACTTTAATATAATAGTGAGAGATTATAAATATTTTCTTTAACAAATTTATAACCATCTAGAAGTTAGATTTACTGAACACTGTTATTTCCTTCACATCACATTCTTCTGCTTTCAGAGTTCCATGTTCAATTCTCTTTGGAAGCAGAACTATAAAGAACAGTCTAGATGGACTGCATTAGAGTACCTGTTAAATGTGCTTTTGTACTTTCCAATCACCTCAAAATTTTCTAGATAACTTACACCTAAGGAGTGTATCATCTTATTCTTTCTGATCTTGAAATAATAATGCATCTGAAATGCAGGAAAAAATTCTGCAGACTTAAGAGAGTGGCATTCTTAATTCATCGTCATTCTAGATGTCATCCTTCATCAATCAGTGGGAGTGAATATTTACCTCTTACCTGGAATGCTCTGTCTCAAGGAAGTGCTGCATCATTTAGAACATGTAGTTGGCATTGGCATGGCATTACAAACTGGGCCAGCTCTAGAGCAAGAGCTTTCTGCAACTCTGCCTGGCCCAACGCACACAGTTTACAGGGAGGCAGATTAAATGCCACCTAAATCAACTTTGATTCCTTCCAAACTCTGGAAGAGGAAGATGTCTGCCTCTATGTGGCAAATTTTAAAGGTGACAGGCAAAAATCTGTCCAGGACTGACATACGAAATTAACTTCCATTCCATATGAAATGAACAGATCCACTGCCCAGCTGCTAAGTGTCTGACTTCAGAGTGACACTGGAAACAATTTCTGATTTGTGTTAATCCGCAGGTTTTATCAGAATCAAATCAAGGCTCCCTAACAGCTGGAAAGGGGGCAGGGAAGCCCTAGGAGCTTACTGGGTTTTTTGTATCAGTTAAAAGAAATCGATGGCTGCCTCTCCCCAGGGAATAAAATGCCAGAGGCACTAGGGAGAAACCCACACTATTTGCTCCTTAAAACCTGACACTCTAGGAATTCTGCCAGGTGACCTGGAAATTTGGGACTGTGGCCAGAGTCCTTTGAAGAGAGCATCCTGCATTAGCTTCTTGCAGTAGAATTAAATATCCGGCAACAGTCCGTACTCCTCAGGTCCTCAGTCCGTGTTGACAGCTCACCCACCTACACAGTAAACCTCTTCTCCTTTCCACATAGCCTAATTCCCAACTTGTTTGTTCCTGTCTTTGTTCCTTTCGCCCTAATATTATTTTTTAAAATCTACTGTAAAAATGATATTCTAAGTGGAAATATGTATGACACATTTCAATTAAAAGAAATAAATATTATTTAAAGCTCCACTACCCAGATAGACCATTATTTACACTGCGATGCATGTCCTGCCAGTCTTTTCCTTTGCATATACATAACACACTCCTTTTGACTTTCAAATCATAGTTTATACACTTTCGTAAACTGTCCAAATCCCTCAGGCAATTGCTTGGTACAGAGAGGCTGCTGGCTGGCTAAATGAACAAATGATAAAAGCTTACAACCTGAACGTGGGGACAGGGGAAGAGCCTTTCCAGACAAAATGTACCCGAGACCTATCAGAGGATGCCCCTCCATGCAACTTCTGTCAAAACAATGTGACTAACTGGCTCCTCACAATAACTGCATAAATGGTCAAGTTCCCATGAAATCAGACAGAGATTAATTATCCTAGCTAAAAAGTTTACTTTTGAAAGAAAAAACATGAGACTACCATGTAAATAATGTACACGAAAAGGTAATTGTAGTCACAGAGGTAAAATGCCATGTACAGTTTATAATGTGCAGACATATGAAAATAAAAACAACGAAACCTTCCACCTAAAACAGCCGTGCTGTTTACGTCATTCATAATTTATCACTATGCTCTATTCATCAGTACCCACCATTTGTCTTTGGATAAGCCAGGAAGATGGATACAGGATCTACACAAGTGATTAAGACACAAATCCTGCCATCTTGGAATTCGCAACCCACATGGGGAGACTCCTTTAGCTCTGATTTTGATATATCTATATACTGGTCAAAATATAATGAAAATATGGAAAAAATATACTCAAAATCCAGGCTATGTCTATCATACAAACCATTCAAATCTTACTAAATGTTTATCTGGCTCAAGTGGTCTTCCTCCGTCCCCCCTCGGTGTCCGTCACCCCAGCCATTCAGTCGACTTTATTAAAGAGCTGGCAGCCAGCCAGTCTTGTACTTCAGCCAAAGTCAGCCAACATGCTGGGCTACATCAGCAAACACATGGATAATGGTCACAGCCTCTCAGTTCCCTGACCTCTTCGCATCCATGATCTTCATCTCCACTCCATTTTACTCACCATTCTTGCACTTATTCTTTGAAACTTGGTCATCCATCCTCCAGAATCAGAAAGTTAAAAATCCTGATCTCTAACCACCAACTGCTCACTTTACAAATTGTTCAACATCTCCTAGGTAACTTTTTTCAAACCATCAGGACCACCAGGCCACTGGCTCCTCCACTTTACCCAACCCATCCATCTATGTACTTTCCTCCACATCCCTACGCACTCTCTGCTCCAGCCACACTGGCCTCTCTGGGTTCCTCAAATGTGCCACAGAGTCTCCCACCTCAGAACCTTGGTGCATGCTCTCCCCTCTGCTGGAATACTCACTCCTCCTCTCTTTGTCTGGTTTACATCCAGTCTTTCCTCACTTCCTAAAACAAGTCTTTTCTCTTCAAGGAAACCATTTCCAACATGTTCAAAATCCTCTATTTTTGGCTCTCACATAAATTCCACTTCATACTTACTTGCCACATTTGTGATTTTTTATTCAGTTGTATGATTTTTTTTTAACCATCAATCTCCACAATAACCTGTAAGGTCCAGGACAGCAGGATCTGCTGATTTTTTGGTTCACTATTTTGTACTCTACACACAAGACAGTATCTGGCACATGGCAAATATGCAACAAGTATTTATTAAATGAATTCGTGAAGAAACAGGGAAGCAGGAGTAAAAAAAGAATGGAGACCATTCCTGAATCAACTTGGCTTCCTTCCTTCTCCAGGGGCCAGAGAGATATGAGGATACTCTGGTCATGATATCAACCCAGAGGCTGCAATACGAGTCAAGACAAAACCATGTGAATAAGAAGGCCCTGTGTCAGCATGGGATGAGAACTGAATCTAGATTCTAGAAAATTCAATGCTTGTTGCATTCACAAAGATGGGATCACTCACTAGATTATCAAAAAGGTAAAATCAAGCTTATTTTATATATATACATATGTATATCTGATAGTCCCTAAATTAAGCAGAGTAATCAGTCAAGTAAAAATAGCCCCATGTATACAAAGAAAAAAGTGGCTTTTCAAGGTGAGAGAATACATATCTTACCAGTGCTATGTAGGGTATCTGCATAAACATGCGTCTAAGAGGATCTGTAGCATTTTGATTCAAGCTTGACAGACCAACCAAAATTATTCTTAAAACAGCTATACAATAAGAGCCAACTGATAGAATAACTGTCATGAAATTAAATATTTTAAAAGCTATGGTAAAATTTCAAACAAATGGAATATTTTATCATTTGAAAGTGTGGTCAACTGAGAATCAGAATTACCTGAGGGTTAAATGAAAGAAATTCTTTTTGTATAAGTTGTCATTCAAAATCTTCGTGAACTATGTCAGCTCAAATCCCCTTTATAGTGAAGAACAGTCCTGTGAGCGAACTGTTTTCATGCGGCCAGCCAAGGGAGCTCGAGCAGAGGAGGCAGGTGGACGAGGGTGCTCTTCAGCAGGCTCGGGGGTCCCTCGGCCAATTAAGTTCCCTGAACAGCAGTCTCCTTAGTTGTAAGGAGTGAAATCACAGTTCCACAGGACACAAGCAAGGCTCCAAAGCCTATCAGGCGTCTACTCCTCCTCATGACATCAGTGGGCTAGACCACGAGCTTTCCCATTTCTGTGACTCTGAACATGGTTCCGGCTTCTTACAGGTCTAGGGGGAGGCAAAGTACATCTAGCCCCAGAGCATGTCCCTAGCCTGATATTTTCAAAAATACTGATTTACGCATAAAACACAAACATAAAATTGCATATGCCATAGTATATTGTGCAATGATGTTTCACAAAATGAACACACCCATGTAACCAGCACCCAGATCAAGAAACGGACCGTTACCACACCCAGAAGTTCCTCATGCTCCCAGCTCCGTTCTCCCACACCAGAGGGACCACTATCCTGACTTTGAACAGCCGAGATTTAGTTTGTTCCTGCACTCTAGACAAAAGGAATAATACAGTATGTACTGTGCCTGGGTTTTATTTTGTCCCTGGAACACATTTCATTCACACATCACCACTCTGGGGGTCTGGTGTATCAGTATCATTAAGAGCTGAAAATGTGTGAAGATGGATGAATGGGCAGATGAGAAACAAATAAGGAAGTATGAAAGGCAGGTCAAGCTAAAGAGCCAATCAAACATTCCCAGGCTTGCTGTACGGATACAGTGCACCTTCTGACCACAACACGAACACCCAGTGAGTGCAATCACATCAGTTTAGGTTGCGAACACACACAGGGCAGAATCCAGTCTCCCACCCTCTTCTCTGCTGACACCTGTCCTTACTGTAAAGGCCTGCTCCTCCCCAGGCCCTTTCTTTTCTTTAACTCTTCTCTCCACACCTGCCATGCAGACTAGTCATACACAGCACTCCCCAGTCTCTGCTTTTCCACTCTGGGTTTAAAGACCAACCATAACATGTGAAAAGAATCCAGAGAAATACTAAGTCACATTCCTTAACCATGGATTCAGAGAAATCAAATTTTTAAAATGTGACATAATTGAGTTTTGACAATTCTCATTTCAAAATAAAGACAAATTTTAAGCCAAACCTCTAAATGCAAATTTGAAATGAAAGTGCAGGCAAGGAAGCGTCACCCTCCGGTACAACGTAAGATGGAAGCCCTGGGATTGCTCAGAACTCGTTCTCTACAAGGTGACCAACTCCCAGCAGCTGTCAGACTTACTAGTTTCTCAAGACAAAGACAACCAAATCCAAACCATTTAGGAAGGAACAAAGGAAAAAGAAGGAAGAAAGGGATGGAAGGCCTGTGGTGCACTCAAAATGGTAACTGAAGACCAGCTAAAGATCACTTTAAGTATGCATCTCTAAAGCGTACTGGAAAGAGTTGTAATATTTGATGTATGATGCTTCTTTCCAAAGAATCATAAAAGTCAACTAAACAAAAAGGATAAGGAAAATTTATTTAGAAATAAAGAATGGTGATTAAAACAAGCAAACAAGGGGCCGGCCCCTTGGCATAGTGGTGAAGCCTGCATGCTATGCTTTAGCAGCCCAGGATTCACAGGTTCAGATCCAGTGCAGACCTACACATCATTCACCAACCCATGCTGTGGCAGCGTCCCACATATAAAATAGAGGAAGACTGGCACAGATGTTAGCTCATGGACAATCTTCCTCAGCAAAAAACAAAAACCGAAACAAAACAACTCAATACAAATACCACTAACAGAACTAAGAATTTTACTTGTCAAAAGCTTCATGTCCAACAGAAAAATCCTATACAAATATCCTATACAAAAATTCTATCACAAACCTAATAGTGGCTGAACACTTCCTTTTTGGGTGTGCTTTGTTTTAATCTGAAAACATTACTTCCAAATTAATAAACTACAGATATGACACAAGCCTATTATAAAGAGGTCTACTCATCTGTGCCTTGAGGAATTTAATTCTAGTAGTCCTGTTTTCTCACAATGCTTCAATTTTCATCACTGGTCAGTTTCTGTGGAAGCAGAAGTTGAGACAGAGTGTAGGGTGCAAGAGATGTACAAAATGTAAAAGAAAGTGGAAGGAAGGAAGGTCAGGCAAAGTGAGAAATTGAACCGTGATGCGAGCCCAGCAATGCCTTGATCCACAGCCCTTGGGAGAGCCAGCCCTGTGCAGCGGAGGCTGACCCTAGCTGCCGGAGATGCTGCTGACTGCCCGCCCCACCTGCGGCCAGCCAGGCATTCCTCGGGAGGGGATCTGAATGGCCTATCTCAGTGTCTGCCATGGGTCTTTAATTGCACACGAGCTTAAAAAACAGTTTAATAGGTTCAAGAAGCTGGGTGGGACAAGAGAAGCAAAAGAACATAAATGGACCTACTCTAGGTAAGGCCCCTTTAGGAGTCACCTCGCTGTGCACTGCTGCTTTTACAGGTGAGGACACTGACGTCCGCAGAGGGGGAAATTTGCCCGGTCACAGGACTAGAAGAAAAAATGTTCTTTGCGTCATGGGAAAGCCTGTCCTTGGCCTGAATGTGGGTGACTCTCATTAGGACATGGAGCGATGGCACCATCCTGTGCAGGGACGTGAGACGAACGCACAAAGGCCTCCCAGTGACAGGTCTGATATATGGAACACCTTTCCCCGCGCAGCACTGGGCACTTGGCCGGTGTGGTATAATTAATCTTCACCATCTCCCCGGGAGGTAGGTAGGTCACAAAGAGTTTTACCCTAAATTAAGAGTCAGAGAGAATGAAGCACAAAAGGAGTCTCTGTAATGCTCCTATAATCATTTGGTAAATTAAGGCAGCATCAGCAGAAGACCAGGTATCAGCTCCCTGTTGACTGTATTGTTTTACTGCTAACTTCAGTGAAGCTGAAGCTGTACTTCTTTTCCTTTCCTTCCTCCCATCTATCATGTATGATACTTCTATATTAAACATGAAAAATGAGATTTACTATATACTCTTTATTTTCAGTGCAAAGATAGTGACACAGCCCATCCCAACAGATCGTTCACCAGCCACAAAAAACTTCAAGACTGTTCTGAAAAACAAAATCTGACCTCAAATTTTATCCTGTGTTCAACCCAAGCTGTAGATGCAAGTGATCACAGTGAGGGACAAAAGTCACAGATCAACATCTGGTTAGCCCACCATTTAATCAAATAGTCTATGGAGATTTAAATAAGAATTGAAATATGAATAAGTCTTTTATTTAGATATCTTCTGCTTAACATATGCCAAATGACATACTCAATATAAAAAACAGCCTTTTCCAGGTACAATTCATTGTTTGACTAGTTTTGTAATTCCAGTATGTTTGTTTCCCTAACTCAAGGGATATCTGTAGCCAAAAGTGAAATTCCCCACCCAATGAAAGAAGTGCAGGATGCAGGAGCAGTGGAACCAACTGTGACTCCTGCTTTGCGCTTTGCTTTCTGGGGCAACTGCTGAGCATTCTTTTCTGTGCTTACATGATGGAAGATGATACTGGTGTAATTTACAGGGTCACTGCGAAAATTAAATTAGACTATATACATAGACACTTCCATCACAGAATATGAGCTAAATGTTTCAGCTGTTCTGAAGTAGGATGAAGAACAATATACTGTTTTATATATTAGGTCTTCTTTTAATAATTTCTAAATATAAACTAATTTAGAAACAGAATAAGGTAAATGAAAAAACCTACACTCAGATTTTTTCATAAATTGAACGAGAAATAGTTTCATTAATTTTCCCAAATTGCAGAATATTAGAATATTATCAGCCATCATATTGACTCATTTTCAAAATTCATATGCTTTTTCAATTCAATTCTCTAATTTATTTCAGTGCCATTCAGACTGCTACTTCTAGTCCAACACTGAATAAAACCACAGTGCAGCTACGAGGGGGCCAAGCTTGTCCTCTTAGCCCCCTTTTCCTCCTCTACCACAACTCTCCATCCTTCTCTCCCTATTTTGCTGAAATCATGCAATCAGACCTTTAATTTGGCATTTGTCTTATTTAAAATTAGAAATTATATCATCTTAGCATTCAGTTCAGTAAACACAAGGAAAGTGTTCCTCTACTATTATTATTAAATGTTTTAATTCAAACGTTCTTCAATTAAAGTCAAAATAAGTCATCCGAGTTTTGCTGGACCAGAGAAGGGCTGAAGTACGCGGTGCTCTAGGACCGTAAGAAAACACAGTGACTTCACTGCTTTCCTGAGAGAAAGAAAAGGCTCTTAGTCTCACCAGGTTCAATCATCCTCCAGTTTCCCTAAATACACTTGAGTCAGATGATCTATAATCAAGAAAACAGAGTAACAGAGGGTGCTGGGGAGTCAGTCAATGCTCATCCAACATCTGGAAATGGCCTTTCTCAATTAAGATGAATACAAGAACAAGGAGCATATATTTTAAACACAACTCGTGTGGGTTATTTTACCCCACTCGTGACATTTAATTGGCAGTCTCAACTCCATAAAATGGGCTGTGTGCACTAATTTTTTCCCACCCACCTCTTATCATACGCAGACAAGAGAAACTATTTTAAGTGGGTGTAATGGTTTGGTTTCAGGCATTTCACAATCCTCCACCACCTGCACAGGAAACTCTGACTGAAAACCAGGCAGGGCCCCTTACAGCAGCACCCGGGACATGGCAGCACGCCGAGGGTGGGGCCTGGTTAAGAGACGGTCACATGAGATCAGCAGTGGGGACCTGGCACTTCTGGTGAAGGGCACGGGACATCTTTTCTTGTCAATAGAGGTTTGCAGCCAGATTCAGGTTGCCTCTACCTTCTTCCAATTCTAGGACACAAACTACTTCCATGCTGAACTCAATTACATACCGACAATATTTCATGAGTGCCAACCACGAATCAGGCACTGTGCCAGCTGTGCTGAGGATGCAAAGACAAGAGAAACAGACCCTGACCTCAAGAAGCCCTAAAGGTCAAGAAGGAAAAACATAGATAGATAAATAACACCATACAGTGAGAGAAGTAGCAAAACAGAGGTCCATTTTAAGTATTGGGGGAACACAGCGGAGAGAGAACAATTTCACCACAGTGCACTAAAGAGGTAAAGTCTGACCTGGCCTTTGGAGAATAAGTAGGGGCTTTCCTGTTAGACAATGACAAAGGAAATTCTAGACAAAAACGATAGCATGATTAACACTATAGGGTCAGAAAGAATATTTGGAACTTTCGGGGAAGAGCAAACGCTCTAATGTGCTTGACTGTGGACAATGACCTCCAACGTGGGCAAGGAGAACTGTCGAGAGCCGGCCAACGAATCCCAGGCTGAGAAGTCAGGACTTCCGGCTGCAGGGAACGGTTTAATTAGAAGGGTGAGTAACAAGGTTTGTCTGCAAGGCACTATAATATACAGAGTCTAGAGCAACACTGCCCGGCTTCAACTACCAGCTCTGCCACTTACCAGCGGACCTGAGGCAAGTGCCTCGATCTCTGGGCCTCAGTGGCATCTTCTATAAAATCAGGATATTAATAGTACCTACTTCATGGAGTTGCTGAAAGATTTGTACACAAAAACAAGAACAGTGCCGGCATATGGGGAGCAGTACAAAAGCGCTGGCTGTTACTGTTATTTTAGAAAAACAAAGCTGATGATATGATGAAGTATGGAACCAGAGAAGGAAAGATTATAGGTAAGACTTCAATTAGGAAGCAAATGAAAATTGTATCTATCTGTAAAAATTAAATGGATCTGTGAAGACACTTCTCTGTGTAGATATCCACATAGAACAATCACGTATCACATAAATTAACACAAAATTAAAAATATATACACATAAAAAGCTGCTATTCATACATTCTAAGTCACACCTCTGTGTGTGTGTGGCTCCAAATCTCTTAGGCAAACTAACAGATAGATATGCCAAGTTACAAGTTATAAACATAAACATACTCCCCAAAGACAACCTGGTAGGTACTGTATGCATAAATGTAATTTAAAAGGTAGTAATTTGGAAAGTAGATGACCGAAAAGAACAAACACTTCTTTCTTCTTTGTGTATCATGGGATTTGCTCAGAACGAAGGACAAGGAAGATGACACCCCCTCCGTGACCCTCTTCCAGTCCTAGCGTCAGAGGCAAAGGTCAGCAGAAACAGAGGAAGCACACTGCTTCCCATCTCTCCTTTCGGCCCAAGAAAGTCCCATTTACTGGAAAAGCTTTAGAAATCTTTACCAAAAAACCATTTAAAATCCCAAAATTCTATTTCTCAGAAAAATAATACTACGCTTCAGTCCAGAAATAGCATCCAGGCCTCAAAGTGCTGTACTGTCATTACTTCTAAAAATAAACTGAGCAGATCAAAGTCTTGAGGTCAGTTTCAAATAATGTGCTGCGGCAGCTACACAAGCAGTGGCCCCACTCGTCCCACTGGCGGCAGTGCATCCCTCAAAGGGCAGGCCTGCCCGTCCCCATCTCTGAGCACACACCTGCAGAGAGGTCGCCCAGACAGAAGAGGCTGAGCCAGGTCCCTCACTCTTTGCTGAGTGCCTTTAGTTAGGCAGCCAGAGAGAGCGAGCCAATGACAGCGGAGATTCTCCAAATCCAGCAGCTTTTCTAAATGGCGCCTCAACCTACCTTCCAGCAACCTGTAAATGATTTCTGGACCCACTACCATGCGTAAGAGCCCCAGTACCACCTTACACCATTTGAAGAGATATACATAACTTACCCTCCACATTTTAAAAAGGAAACTCGTGAGCCCATACAGGATAGTAAAATATGTCTATAAGCTATGAAAATAAACAAAAATAGATAATATTGTAAAAAGTGTTGAGTAGGGACATTTTAATCTTATGTCAATACAGTCATGAAAATTATTCATTTATTAGAATAAATAATAGATATCTTGGAACCAGGAGAGATGAACATTTAATATTTCTTCATTATTTTGTTTGAAAATTACAATTAAAAAAGATAAATTAAATAAATGAATGATGAATGAGTGCCAAGTCACTAAAATGCATTTGATTCTAATCAACATCTTTGACACATAAATTAACTTTTATCTTGAAGGAAACGGGAAGAATTTTTCAAAGTGTTTTCAAATAACAACTCCAAATAATTGAGACTTATCCAACGCAAACACTCTCTGGTACACCCTGTAGAATGAGGCTCTGCACTTTTTCCCAGTTCTTTGTAAAAACATCCGTAAGCAATGGTGCTAAAGAAAACACTTTACTTCTCCTTTTTTGCTAAAAACAAAATTGCCAAAATCTTAAGTTATTTTTCTAAATGCTATAATGATTCCAACATTTCTTTGGGATCTCTGATCTTCTTAAAAGAAGATTTTTATTACATCTTTGATGCACTTACCTTTAAGTTTAAGAAGGAAGTACAAAGCTTACTTCTGGAATTGTTTTCTTTCCTGAGTAATTAGGAGTTTGGGAAATTAAACCTGCAAAAATTTTGAGCCACAACCCAAGTATCTGGAGCCTTGTAATGCTCTGGATATATTTTTAATATCATCACTGAGAAAAACGCTTTCAGCCCTGATTTCCCATCTATCCTGCTTAGTGTGAGATTTTATGCCACAAGTTTTAACGCAAACATATTAAGCCTCTTTCTTGTTTTCACTACATGTATGTGTATATACACACATCAAATTGCTCAAATAATGATTATCACTTAAAAGTACCTTAAAAAAATAACGTAAGTGAAAGAAAAAAAAAGAATGGTTTCACACTACAAAACTCTAAGATTAATGGATACAAGTTTCCCAGAAGGGGAAAAAAATCAATTATGCATATAATAGAATGTTTGCAAAATTCACCTGGGAACTAGCCAGGAGCACAAGGGTTCTCTTTGAATCTTTATCTGTTGTGACCTTTCCTAAACTGAGCACAGGAAATTATTAACAATCCTTCTCCGTTTTTCCCCCTTCCCTCATTTGAAGGAAATAAGTTCATCAGTCCTCATGTTAGATTTTCAGCCATGTGTTACTGAAGGAGAGGAAAACATATCTTAGAGCATGCAGTAACCATTTTACACGTTCCCAGGTAATCGGTTACAAATCATTGCTTAGCTGTGATCAACAGCAACAAAACCTTGAGTGGCACAATGCCCACATAAATGGGTGATATACAAATACTTATTGACTGAAAAAACATCAGCTGGCCTCACGTCATTTTATGTGGCCTGTGGTCACAAACCATCCTCTTAAGGGCAAGCCAGGTCATCCATCAAATCCAATTCAAATGGTTTAACCAACTAGGCTGAAAAAATGGATGGCCTAAAAAACTGTCAGTCCCCTTCTCAGGAGCACCAGTGACTAGACCGATGGGCACTGCCCTCCAACTCAGAATTAACAATAAAGTCAGGCAAAGGGTAACAAAGAGCTCTGCTACAAGTAAGCATCAAGTTTGGCTTGTGGCTAAACAAGGAAACCTTCATTCTCTAAAGCTTTTTATCTGGCACATGCTTTACAAGAAACAAGAAACTCAAGAATTCCTTGGACACCCATCTACCGGCTGAAAATGGGGAGATTCTGACTGCTCTTGTCAATAACATAAAAGCAGCCAAAAACAAATGGGATATTTTTATTCTCCCTTTACTCTTAACATGAAATATTAAACCATCAGGCACTCTGTTTCCTATTCCTGCATCCCTTCTTGGTTCAATCATCAGAGACCTCCCATTAACATTGTAATGTTCAGATGATTCTTTGTTACAAAGTAAAATATGAATCAAACCTTCTAAAGCACTATGACAGAATAACGCCTGCATTTATAAATTGAAATACAACACAGAAAAAAAAATCCTCTTTTTTCAATTAAATAGATATTCACAGCTTATCAAATAAAACAACCAAGTATAACAGGCTCAGCAAAGGAAAATCAATTCTCTTAATCACTCAATGATGACTAACTTCTATAGTTGCTAAACGTGAATAAGCTTTCCAAACGATTCTGCACTCCCGCTTAGCTACCAAAACTATGTTTATTGCAAAGCAGTCCAAAACTCCTGCCATCCAAAAGCAGCGTGAGGCACACTAAGTGGATTTCTCCTTTACATTAGGTATCTACCAAACGTGTGCTCTTCACAAGGAGGTCTGTTCTCAGAATTTCATCTGGAAAGCAACTTTACTCAAAAGAGCTTAGAAGCCCTGCAAGGAGAGAGGGTGCATTCTCTTTTTTAACCATGCCCAGTCTTTAAATATATGAAAATAAAACCACCTTCCACCATTTTCCAGTTAAATTACATGGTTTCGGTTACATGTACTTGACATTAGAAATAAAAATAGCATAGTAAACCATCCATTTACACAATTATCTTCTCCATGTAGATGTTTCTAAAATTCATGTCTCTAGCCTGACTTCTATTCTGATTTCCAAACATCTTCAGCTGCCAGAGGTCCCTCTTCACACAGCTGTCCTGCAAGGACCTCAGAAACATTCTTCACAGACCAGAACTCATCCTCTTCTGGTTCCTGCTCCCAAATTTGCTCCTTTCCCTTTTACTCTGTGCTTTCCTTCATCCCTGTCTTCAGTCATGGAACTGTCAACTTTCTGACCCTGAAATGTCTCTCAAATCCATCTCATCTTTGCCTTCCAACTTCCACTGCCCTAAGCCACATCAGCATTGGTTCTTGTCTGAACAGTCAAGATGGATTTATAACCCTGTCTTCAGTCTCTTTCAGAACCACTCCTATACCAAAAAAGTGACCATGGAAGAAAAAAAGAGCAAAAAAAGGTTAACATACCAAAAGAGGGATGAAGACGTTTGAAAAAATGGTTAAAAGGATAAATTAGAACAAAAGAGAAGAGGAAGAGAGGGGAGAAGGCAGGAGGAAGACTTCTCCAATCCCTGCTGCTTTTCCTGTCCTCTGTCAGCTTCACCCTGAAGTAGAACAAAGTTGTTTGATGCTGAATTCCCTCCACGCCAAGTTCTGTCTTTAAAACACACAAGTATACACATATATGTTAATGAGCCAACTTTACATACACACATATAATTATGTGTGTGCATGTGTAACTGGGTCTGTTGTCATCTCAATTTTTACCAAGTATCTAAAAATATAAATGTAAACAGTGCTCTGAGAAACAAGCTGAACCATCAGTATTGGACCCTTTCCCATGGTGTGATAAATGCTGTGGTACCACTCTTCAGGACCAAGGCACCCACTCCTTAGCTGCTGGGATTGTTGGAGGTGGCTGGCTCTCAGCTGGGTCCTTCTCCAGGAATTGTGAGCTGCCTTAGCTGAGGAAAGTCACGCCTGTATCTATTGACAGTCCAGGCACAGGCAATAAAGACCCAGCCACCTTACCCAAAGGTGGGACAATTTGAAAGGGCCAACCCCACTCCAGAGCCTACTATAAGATAGACTGAGGCCTTTCTTGGGCTCTATGACAATTCCATCTCCTAACGCTGCCCAGTCGCCTATCCTCACTCCCTCAAAGATGTTGATTTGATCCATAGGAAATCCCCTAGTACCTTCCTTCAGGTACATCTCCACCTCAGAGTCTCTTTCTTGGGGAACCCAACCTAAGACTCAAGGCCTGTGACTTCCTACACAAACCCATCACTCCCTATCTTTTCAACCTCATTTTATTCCACAAGCCTTTCTGCTCATTATACTTCAGACACACTACTACCCTTTCTTTCCCTCCATCCTGCCCTTCTTATTCTTATCTCAGGGACTTTTTCTTTTTTCTCTCTGGCTTAAATGTTCTTCTCTTGCTTTTTCCATGGGTAGCTCCTTCTCATCATTCAGGCCTCTGCTCAAACATTACCAACACAACTTCTCTTACTACTCTTTCTCAAGCAGCCGTGCTATCATCCTATCAATCTGAATCACCTCAACCTGTTTATTTCCTTCAGCACCCCCAACACAATCTGAAATGATCATGTGTTTATTTGATTACTTGCTTAAAAGAAATCTGTTCCCATCCACTACCATTCTTCCACTAGCACTAAAACATTAACTTCTTGAAGGCAAGGAACTTGTGTTCACCACCGTTTTTCCAAAGTCTGGAAGAGTGCCAGGCGTTCAACAAATATTTGTTGAGCAAATAGCAAAGCTACTAAATAGGCATTAGCATCAACTTAAGTTTAAATACCATGAATGCCATGGTGGGAGAAGGGGGTGACATGGGAGAGCATCCATGTAAAAATGACAAAATGAAGCCAGACCAAGAACAATAAGATGAACCAAAGAGAGTTAAACCAAAGAAAAGAACACAACGTTGCAAAGTTCAAATCGTGACAACCAAGGAAAGCAAAAGAAGATTCTGGTACAGTTTAGCATGATTTTTACCTTCTATGCAACCCCACTCACATTCATACTGGTGAAGGTAGCGACTAAATTCTGAGAGGAGAACAAAAGGCGACAGGTCTATAACCCGTGCCACCCTGGCCAATAAAACATCTCATCTGAATTCCTATGGCATCTAGCAAGGAATCTACAGGGCAAGGCTCCAGGATGCATAAGGAGGTGATTTGTGAAATAAAGGAAAATGAGTTCCCAATTGTAGTAATGAACGTCTTCCTGAGCAGATCTGTGCCCCACTGATCTCTGGTCTCACGTCTCCAAACAATTACTACTTTGGGGAAACTGAGGCAATAGAAGAATTGGAAATATTATTATTATTATTATTTAATAAACAAAGTCCTATTTTTCAAAATGTCTCTTCAGTGATTTCTACATTATTGGGCATTTCCCAGCAACTGCCTCCTCCTTCTGCCATGTGTGATGATAATTAGACCTCCTCCCCTTTAAAATAGCTAATATTTTCTTACTAACGTTGAACAATTTCCAGATCAGTCCTAAGCAGGCTTTATCTTGAATTAACACATTCCAAACATATTCCTTGATTTCTCTGTGCACTGTGTATTGTGCTGGATGTGAGACTGAAATTCAACAACTGCAGTTCTATACATGGCATTAGTTTCTCCATTGTTATGAGCCAGTCCCTCGCTCTGAAAATTTCTCTATTAATAGGTAATAGACCACACAGGAAATACGAAAGGGACTGTTTCTGAATGCCCTGAGACTCACAACCCTTAGACATAAACTAAGATTATTTTACTGCACTAAAGAAGTTACCATTACAAGCACAGAGTAATTAAGATTCACGATTGTCTTGGGATTTACAACACAGAATATTCCTTAATAGAGTGCTCTGTATCCACAACAACCCAAATGCATTAATGAAATTCACCGTCATCACTGTCACCAAAAGATACTGTTAAAGAATGGAACATTCTCTATTAAAGTTTAAAAGATACGGATGATCCATCACAACATATTTTGAAAACTGGAAGACTGAAAACCTTACCTGTTCTGCATAGATTCCTAGACTTAGGTACCATCTCTGCTCTACCAATAGTTTAGAACGTGAAGACATATACCTTATAAGATTAAAGCTAATTATGTCTCCTAAACTGTAAAACTAGGTAGAAAGAAGTGCACAGTCTGAGGGTGGGAATGAAAGGCAATGCCATCAGGCTGAGTACACTTTGCTGGGCTACCCTCATTCTATGCCTGCATCTACATTTAAAAGATCAATAAATGTTCCTGAATGGCTGGGGAAATCCCAATTACATCTCCCACACTGCTCAAATGGGTGGTGAGGGAAAATGGCCAAATTACACAATGACTCTTCTGTGAAGTGTGGCCAATGAATATGATTCTGTATTGTGCTTTAATGAAATTCTCTTCTTACTTCTGAGAAAAGGACAAAGAAAAATGGCGATACATGAGAAGAATAAAGTTAACCGTGACACAATTACATACGTAAGACTTAAAATGCCGCTGTGGAAATCACTGAATAATTTAAGAGTCCTTGCTAAGTATCTCAATCTGCAACCTCTTGTTCTCTAAGATTCTCTCTCAAAGTTACACACACACACACAATATATGTATATAGCACTCAAAGTTCCTCATGAATTCCAGGTGTCTTGTCCCTGCATCAGTGTTCTCTGTTGATCAAGTTTCTTCCATTTATACAACAAAACACCAACTGAACCCCATCTGAAGAGGATGAAAACAGGTATCCTTACTCCTCCTGATAAAATATATCTAAAATAAGTAATATCAACTTGACAATATAATTCACTAAATAAAAATATGTCTATAATCTTCACTTTGTGAACTTTTTGAGTAATATTAAATTTTGATGATTTACATTTACACAGTGCTAATTCCAGTTGCACTAAATATTTATAGAAAACATACATACACAAAACATCTGTGTGTATGGCTGTAACCAAATATAAGTACAATATACTAATATAGTCCCTGAATACAAGTGTATGAATTTTATCATTCTTAGGAATATTATCTTCACTGACTATCATTTAAAACGAATCTTGTTTCGAGTTCTAGTAATGTAATTTGTAGAAGTGCTTATAATGGTTTTCATGAAGTCATAGGGTTCATGAAAGCTTTTACTTCCTTATTCAGGCAGGAACCCACAGGAAGTCATTTATACTCCCTCTGACCCACAGGAGATGTAGAAAAATAAATAAAACAAGTCTACACAGCTAACTGTAAACTGGTTCTGAGCTAATCTTTCTGACAGATACATCCACAGAACAGAACTATGGGCAAGGAAGAATGCTGAGTAAGGGGTCAGGATAAGAAAGCCAACCCTAAATAACCTTGGGCAGCAGTCCTTCCCAGGGTGGTGTCGTTATGTTGTCAGAAGCAACATTTGTAAAGTTTATGGGCTCCAAAGCTCCCATAAAAAATTCCTAGGAGCCCAGCCTAGAAGTCAAGAAAGCCAAAGAAAGACTTAGCTAGTTCAGCTAAATTCCAAAATGTTAACAGATTTTTTGAGATTTTATTGGTGTAAGGTATTTGGAGAGGACCCAATAAAATACTGCCTTTTATTGGTAGTTTCAGTTAGGCCCTTGCTAAAGATCAGCTACTCACTTCCTAAGACTCAAATAGTCCTCTGGTTCTGATCCTTAAGAGAAAATGGAAACATCAAGCAAAGGCAGCAAGTGGCAGAGGAGAAAGGATTAATACCATAGTTCCCTTCTCCTTGGATCTAATTGTTACTCATATTCCTTGAATTCCAACTAGGATGGAAATGTTTGGTTTTTGAAAGGTTAGTGGGGTTCTACTGAAAATTTCTGCTCAGGACCTAAGAATTCAAAAGCATGTCCCGTGAATTCTGAGGTCAGATATGACTACAACCAAACATAAGCACAAAAATAAAACAATATCATATTATCAGTAAAAATGTTTTCACTTGTCTAGATTAAAGCTGTTTGGGGATTATCCAAAGGAAATGTTTTAGACTTTCTTACACCACTTAAATAACATCTTCTAATTTTACTATCTACTAAAATGAACCCAATTAAAAAGACATTATCTACTACAAAACCATTCTATTAAGCATTCCAAAGCTAAATGAAAATGAGTTTTAATGTATCCATTCTCCCTCACTTATTGATGCTAGACTAGCATTACCAAGCAAAAGCCAAAACTCTCCACTTCTCTATATACAAACCTCTCCTGTTAGTCTTAAAAAACCTCATATGAAAATAAAGGATGCATTCATTATCCATGTCAGTCAGCTAGGTTATCCAACCTAGGTGGATTAATCCAGGGGTGTAAGAATCAGCCAATCTGTCCAGAGAATGGAAACACCATATGATATCGTCTGACCTCAAACTTTAGGAGTTTCCTGACCCCTAGACAAATGGAGCATGGAGATACATTAAAGTCTTCAGGAAAAGGAAGATCTAGTTTCTTACCCACTGCTGATTTATTAATGAAGCATTAATACTAGCTTTCGCTAATGCTTTCAGCTCTTGCAATGAAGCTCCTCTCCAAATGTCACCAATGTGTTTTTATTTTGAGAATTTAATAGTCAAGCATAAGAGGCAACCAGCAATTCACTAAAAAATGTTTTATCTATTTCTCAAAAGTGGGTGTTTCTATGAATGAAAAAGTCAACATCTGGGTTTACAAGAGGTTCTGGCTTTGGGAATGTGGGTCACAGGCTCATTAACCTTTGTGAGAAGGAGCAAGCGGCTCTAACACCTCTCAAAGGTATCACCAAGACCTGTGGGGTCCCTGACAACAGGAGGACAAAACCCTCTCCTGTGCACTCTATCTTGCCCTTTGCTCCACCCAATCCATACGTGATAAAAAGAGAGCAATTTATCAGAACATGGTCAAAATATCCAAGGGTTAATTTTAATAAGCTTCTCCTTATACTGCTAAATTACACAACCCAAGGCACAATTCAATTCTGTCTTACATTGTGCTCTAATTGGTTTACCTGGGTGAGTCCAGGCTCTCCACTGATTAGCAAGTTTCTTGAGGCCAGAAACTTACAGCAATATGTCTCTTATGTCATCCCAGCACAGGTACATAGTGTTCTACACGTTTATAGGCTGATTCATGGATGGACAGATCTTGCTTAGCACACAGATGATACAAAAATAAATACGGCTAACAAAAGAAACATGAAAATAAGTTTCCAACTTTCTATTTAGAACATGATCTGATCACAACTAAGAGTCATCCAGAAGAATCCTTCATCTCACTAAAATGAGTGTTTATTCTGACACTCAAAATGAGAAAAAAAAAGTAGAATGCTCCTCCACATCCCCCAGGTTGGATGATAAATGGCAATACCACTGCCACTTTGGACTTTGTAGGGTGAGAAGATGGGTAAGAAGAACGAGTAAAATACAGATAGAGAAACTAATTTTTAAAAAGGTGTGGCAAAATCAGGAGGCATTTGCCAACTAATTAACTATCCAATCTCAGCATTTCAAATACTTCCTATATATTGACAAACCCAAATTTCTATCTCCAGCCCTGACCTCTCCCCCAAATTCCAGACTATATCCAAAGGTCAGCTCCCTATCTCCATGTGAATGTCTAAAAGGCATGCCAATTTAACACGTCAAAATTTAGCTCTTGTTTTCTCTGCAAACCTACTGTTCCTTCAGTCTTTCCCATCTCAATAAATAACAACTCCATCCTTCTAAGTTGCTTAGGCCAAAAGTCTTATCCTTGACTCCTCTCTTCCCCTCATACCCCATACCCAATTGTCAGCAGCTCCTATTGGCTATGCTTTCAAAATATAACCAGAATCCAGCCACATCTCAGCACCACCACTCCAACCCCCCCGGCCCACGCTGGCATTATGCCTCTCCCAGATCACTGCCATAGATAGCCTCCAACGTGTCTCCCTGCTCCTGCCTCACTCCCTTCTGCGTCCAACACAGCAGCCAGAGTCCTCCCGCCACAACCTAAATCACAGAATGCCACCCCTTCACACAAAACTTTCCAAAGGCTCCCCATCTCAGACAGCACAAAGGACACAGGTCTTGTTAGGATCTGCAGTGTCCTTCATCATCTGCAGCCCCCACCACCACCACGGCTTTATGTCATCTCCTATTTCTCTCTCTCCAACTCACTGTGCTCCAAAGACACTGGCCTCATTGCCGTTCCCTGGACATACCAGGTATGCTACTGGCTCAGGACCTTTGCACTTCCTGATCCCTCTGCTTAGAAAGTTCTTCCCACAGGTACACATGGTTATTCCTTTACCTCCCTCAGAGCTTTTTCTAAGTGTGCCGTACTAAGTGAGGTCTTTGCTAACCCCCATATTTAAAATTGCAACCCACACCCCCAGACAGACAGACAGGCACACACACCCCAACAAACACTTATACATGTATCCTCATTAGCCCCCTCTGTTGCTTCATTTTTTCCACAGCCTTTATAACCATTTCACATACCATATTTTACTCATAACTAAATGTAAGCTCCATGAAGACAGCATTTTCCTCTGTTTTGATCCCTGCTCTATCACCAGGGCCTAGAATGGTGCCTGGTACACAGTAAGCAATCGACAACAGTTTGTTTTATAAATTAGTGGACCCGCCAAGATGCAAGAGAGAGGAATTAATGTCTCTACACAATCACTTATAATGATTTCAGTCACTCCCTTACCTCTTGAAGGTGTTTATCATCCATCTTACTAATAATCTGTCAACAACAGCTATTAAGTAACTGTACTTGCGTGGTCCAGGAGCAGCCCCTGCCTTGTCGTCTTCATCACAGATGAGACAAAATGTACACAGAAGCAACTCAGTCATAATCAATAACATTTACTGAGTGCTTATGATAAGCCAGGAACTGTGCTAAACACTAAAATAGATTATTCAGTCCTCACAATATTATTAGACGCAGGACTCTGTTACTTTCCTTCTTTTTAAAGGAGGAAACTGAGGCTGAGAAACTTGATACAGCTAGGAGGGAGCAGGATTTGAATTCAGGTCATCTGTCCAGAGGCCATGCTCTCAACTCTTGCATCTAACAGAAAGATGTTCCCATCACAGGCCACAGAGAAGATAATGTGTAAGTGTGCTTTGAGGTAGTCTGAAAACCAGCCTAATAAGAAATAACATTCAGATGTACAAGGAAGCTCAATGTCCCTAAGTGCAAAGGAGTCTGGAGTTGGTACAGGAGGCAGCAGGACCTGTTGCATCTGAGCCAGGAAGTCAGTGATACTGAGGGTCTCTGCACAAGGACACTGCCGCTGGTCTAAAGGTTTTGAGAAGGTTGAACAGAGAAAGGAAGACAAAAACCTACATATGGAAATGCATACGTGCAAGAGCATGGAGACAAAGATGGATGCACTTATTCACTCACTTGTTGAACAGCCACAAGTCTCCTAGACTACAGGCACTGTTACCTGTAGCAGGACACTAAGGACAAACAGACGACCCTGCGCTAAAGGAGTTCATTTCCTGGCAAAGGCAGTACAGGGGAATGACTGAGAAGCCAGCAGGAAGAGGCCAGATAAGGTGAGGGAGTGTACTGGAGAACAGTGAGGGAAGGGGTTAACAGATAAAAAGGGAAGAGATTACGGAGGATTTTGAAGGTCCGAGGAGTTTGAATTTAGCTGTAAAAATATATTAATTGTAGGTTCCTGAGGTACACAATAAACATCTGTTGAATGAAGGGTCACTGTTCTAAAATGCACTCAGGGCCCTGGCCTAGCAGCTATTTTTCTCCTTCCTGTACTTGGATAACTACTGCAAGAGAGAAAACCATTTGTTAGCATCTCTCAACCCACCAATAATCTTGGAAAATATGAGAAGGATTCTTTCTGACTACACTAGGCCAGTTCTTAGGAGAAATGACTCATAGAATACCTCTCTGTTTTGAAATACCTACAGACAATTCCAAAGCATGGCTGGTTTTTTCCCCTGGAAATGACTCCCTCACATAGAAGTCCTTGGAATTTATCAAAGCCCATTTTCTCCTTGAATTAAACTCCTAAGAACCACTGAGGAAGTCACAGGGTAAAAGAACCCACCTTCCCTTTCCTTCCTGCTCACTAAACTAGCGAGCCACCATGTTAGTCTTCTCGGTCACAGAGGAGAGATCATTTATAAATGGTAATGTTCATTCAATACCTACACCCAGCGCTTTCACTCGACTCTTTCCTCACACACTGACTTGGACATATAACCACAGATCTCTGTGCCTCAGATTCACCATCTATAAAACAAGGATCACAGGAGATCTACCTGGCAGGGTTTCCGTGATAATTTGGTGAGTAGATATATGCCACATGTATGCAATAGCTAATAAGCACTCAATAAATATCATCATTGTTAGTATTCTATGCATTTTTATATCAGTGGTCTATATTTAAATTTAAAATATTTTACAAATATATTTACCACTAAAACAATTCAAACAGTATGAAAAAGAAACTAAACATGACAATCCCCTCTTCTCCACCCCAGCTCCCTCAATCTCACTCTCCAAAAGTACCTGGATGTCCTTCTGGACATATTTTGCGACAGGAAACACAGCTATAGACCCAGACACTTTTTTTATTTACATACATTAGATCACACTATATAAACTGTTCTGCAATTTGCTTTTCTTTCATCTAGTGATATGTCTTGTATACCCTTCCACACACGTTCACATCATCTTTTTAACTTGGCAGTCAGTAACTTAGAGGCACAGGTGCCATAATTTATTTACTCAGTCTCCAACTGACAGACACAGAGGGTGTGTCCACTTTTTACTATCACCAAACAATGCTTCAAAAAATATCCTATACACATACATTTTTGGGATTATGTCATTCTAGAAGTGTGAATCAACGGCTGTATCTATATTTCAATTAGACAGATATTGTCAAACCGCCCCTAGGAAATGATATACCTCACTGGTATATTCTTAAAGTCTTAAAGGTTCCATTAATTTAATACGAACGGAAATATTGGGATCCCAGCAACTAAAAACACATATGCTACGACTCCATGTATAGGAGGTTATAGGAGATTGATTAAGGAACCAGCCTGAACAGACCAGAGGTGCAGAGGGTGTTTTCTAGCAAACAGAGGAGGTGGAGCTATATCTCTTCCATGCCATGAAATTAAAGCAAAAGCCGTCATGTAAAATGCTACTTTATCCTGCTTATCTGATATCTTTTTCTTACTTATTAACCGTAACGCTGCTCACATACCTGCACTATCCAGATTTTACTTTCCAGACAATGTATTCTGAGAAAAACACTGACATATTTAAGCACCGTAGGTTCCTTTTACTACTATGTCATGGGTACTCAAGCATTCAACCTAAGGTTTATCAAGAGGTTAACTCTGCTCTATTATCAGTTCAAAAGCTCTAGAAGACAGGTGACACCAGCAGACTCCTTCCCTCTCCGTTCTGCCCCACTTTCCCATCTCCTTTCATGCCTGAAAAGTGATTTACATCATCTGTAATCATCTTGTTCCCATCCCCAACAGAGATAATACAATTTATGGGAAATAAAAAAGTAGCCCTATACAAAACAAAACATACTTTGGGAACTCCGACATAGTTAAATAGAGAGTATACACAAAATAAATTTTGAGTGTAAAGACCAAATTGTTCTGATACAAATTTAAATTAAGAGAGTCACTCCTATGTATCTGCATTCATTAAAATATATACATGTCCTTGGAAACAATCCAAGTGCCCATCAAGTGATGAATGGATAAAGAAGGTGTGGTATACATATACAATGGAATACTACTCAACCATAAAAAAAGACAAATTCGTTGCATTTGCAACTACACAGAAGGACCTGGAGGGAATTATGCTAAGTGAAATAAGCCAGACTGAGAAAGACAAACACCAGATGATCTCACTCATATGTGGAACATGAACAAGCACATAGACAAAGAAAACAGTTCAGCAGTTACCAGGGGAAGCAGGGTAGGCAGTGGGCACAGGGGGTGAAGGGGAGCACTTATGTGGTGACAGTCAAGAAATAACGTGCAACTGAAATCTCACATTGATGTAAACTATTATAAACTCAATAATAATAAAAAATATATATATACATGTCTTAACTTGTGGTTTGATAAACCAAAGGCACCAACTTTTAGGAAGAGATTTATGAGCAAGAAACAGTCATTCTTTTAAGAAAACTACTAGATATTTTTATAATGCAAACGTTGCTTGGGAATTATGAGTCATGTTAAGAAGCTAGTTCTACTATTTGTTTATTTCATTTCAAATGACTATGTACTTAAGCATCTTACATTCCTGTTTGTCCATAATATCTCCATCTGGTACTTTCTGAATACCAAATTTTACAAAATTGTTTCTGTGGAAACACAAGCATATAATATTCAATGGGCAACTGAAACTGAATTTACTTCAGAGGACTGACCACAGCCAGCCAAGACTGAGGCTGCTTTTTATAAAACACCCTAAGAAATTCTGCCAACTTTAAACAGGCAACCATTTCACTGCCCTGTCAAAGGGTTATTTTTAATAAGCTCATAATTGTACGTTGCCCATCTTTGCTTTTGTCAATGAAATTTAAGTAATGTAAATTCCAGCAATTCATAACAAAGGCCAAGGGAGGATAAATCCTTTCAGGCTGAGAAAATTACCATATAATATAATATTTCTATTTCCTGCTGGTTCTCGGAACTGCAACAGTGGTAAGAGAGCAGGCTATTCCAACTCCAGAAGAGCCTCTGATGCTGCCCCTGTTTGCCTAATTCCAAGCCTAGTCTTGTGCCGCCCTTCCCGGCCCTAGTAACAAAGGCTTCTCCTCCTTAGCTCTAAATAGCAATATCAAATAACCAACTCCTTCAGATCTACAAAGAACAACAACAAAAACAAAAACACTTCCCTCCAAACCAGACAAAGGGGTAAAACTGTGAAGGAAACACAAGGGGCCCCAGGTAAGCTGTGCCGTCTACCTACCCAGGGAGACCACCCAATTCAGTTTTGCCCTTCTGATTATGGCTGTGGGCACGTCTATTTTCCCTGTAGAAGAGAAGAAAGTGGCCACAGCAAACTCAACCGGCAAGAGGTGGCTCAGCTGTGTCAGCTGGTATTCGGAAAAACTGGAGGGGGTAAAATGCCAGGCAGCCTGTGGACGAGCCCAGGACACTCCAGCAGGGCACTCTTCCCGCCCTCTTCAGGAATAGACTAAAGGCAGGGAACCTGATCCAGCCTTCAGAAGAGATCCAAAGGAACACATCGCCAGAATAATTTCAAGTCTCAAATCTCAACTAATACGGTTTTAGTTAAACAAAGTATTCAATCATCACTCACTGACAGCCCACAAAATCAGGCACTGCTGAAAAACTGGCAAAAAAAGGGATATACACTCCTTTAACAATTTTGTTTCCTATAATCCACACTTCTCTTTACTAGATTAAGTCCCCTGAAGCACCGTTTTCTTCATGCCATATCCCTGCTCAAAAAGCTTTCTGTTCTCCCCAGGAAAAAGCCCTTTTGGCAATCTTACAGTCTATCATTTCAAACACAAACACCATGCAGGTAATTAATTTCACTATCCCCCTGGAGCCTTTATTTGTTCTTGCCTCTGTCCCTTTGTTTCCTCAACTCTCAACAAGTGGAATACTCTTCCCCTTGCTGCCCGGTGCACGCTGGATTCTCTGGGTAGTAGGCTGAGATACAAGTGTGCAGAACATTTACTAGTAAATGCCTCGGGGATCAAAACCTGAGGAAAGGAGAGGAAGGATGCAGAATTGGGAAGAGGGAGAAGTTGAGCTATGACAGCTTCACCCAACACTTCCATAAGCTCTGTGGCCCTTCAGAGTTGTCTCAGGCTTGCTGAAATGGTGAGGCCATTATACTCCACCCAGATCACTCACTGAGTATCTGCCACCCTGGGGAGGGTGTGACCTTGGGCAAGGTGGCTCTCTACAATGGCAGCCCCCAAAAGGGCTGGTAATGTTCCCAGCAGCCAAGAGAGCAAGAAATTCTTTGTAGGGGGATCTGGGAAACACATCACCATACCCACCACTCTTCCTGCCAAAATCGCCTCATCCTTCAAGTCTACGTCTGGTCCACTCCTACATATGGTGCCTGAACACATACACTATCACTTAATAACACTTCAACTGTGTTACGTAACATTTCAAAAAGGTTATTTCCACTAAACTATACAAGATGCTAGAGGGTAAAAACCATGAGTTATATCCTCATAATTTCTTTAGAACAGGGAGAGACAAACTTTTTATATTAAAGGCCAGATAGTAATATTCTAGGCTTTGCATATCACATATAGTCTCTGTTGCATATACTTACTTTTTTTTTTTACAAGCCTTAAAAAATATAAAAACCGTTCTTAGCTCATTGGGCATATAAAAATTGGCCAGATACGGTCCCAGGGCCGTCATTTACCAACTTTTGCTTCAGAACAGCAGTGTCAAATGGAAATTTAACACAAACCACAATGTAGTTTTAAATTATCTACCAGCCACATTAAAAAAAAGCAAAAAGAAATACGTGGACTCATTTTTAATGATGTCTTATTTAATCAAAAATATTAAAAAATCCCCATTTCAAAATGGAATCAACATAAAAATATTAATGACTCATTTTACATTCTAAGTCTTTGAAATCTAGGGTGTATTTTATATTTATAACAAATTTCAATTCAAACTAGCCACATTTCAAGTGTTCATTAGCCACACAGAGCTAGCAGCTACCATACTGGATAGCACAGCTAGAGAATATAGGGGATGGTATTTCAATGAAAGTGAATTTGTTCTCTTAAGCAGCATCTACTGAGTTCTAGCTGTTGAGAACACACCGATTTGTGCTAAATATGAGAATACAGATTGAATAGGATTCCATTTTTGCCCTTAAGCAGCCCCAGTGCAGACAGATGCTATAATAACAATGTGATATATTGCTGTCTGGACAAAGTGCTATACTAGAATAAGAAAAGGAGTTTGGTCTTAATTGGTCACCAAATCTATGAGAACTTCTTCAATACACTATAGATTCTTCAAAATCATCATGTCTTTTACAGTTAAAATGGCTCAGACTTTTAAAAATGTAGTTCTTTCTTTAAATACCCTCTGAATAAGAGAAATGAATTCAGGACGCAATGGAATAACACTAAGACAACTGGATAAGAAGTGCACAGTCTTTCATGATGAACCAATTATTCTATTTTATGGAAGGCATAAAATGGAAGGTATATTTCCTTAAAATATATTTCAAACTTCTCCCACAGGTGCAGCTTTCTATTTCTTATCACATCATTGTTTTAAAGGACCAGGTGCTTCATGGGGCAAAATGACGTTTCCTGAAATCTCAATCAAATATACAAGACTATTTTTTCTTGCTTTTGTATAATCAAATTTTATGATTACCTAGAAAATATAATTGATATAAAATAGCCTTAAAAAAAACAGTATTATTCTCAACTCGGTAAGACATAGTCTGCTTTCTCGCTGGTGTTTATCTGGGAGTCAGAAGGGATACTAAAATGAAATATGAAAATCTCCTATAAACATACAAGATTAGCATTTCCATCAGTTTCCCTCAATAATCTAAAACTTCCCGGACATTTTGTCCTTACTTCTAGCATAAAAGTAACACAATCTGTAATGTTTTTTTCTTTGTGCCTACTGAAATTTCATGGTTATAAGCTATTTGATTGTAGTGGGATATTCTGTTATATTTAACTAATTGTAAAAAATGAACTTCACTGTTATAATAAAAGAAAAAAGGAAAATTAATTTCCCTGACCAGCAATTTAAATTTTATTAACCTAAAGTAATTTTATTTAAAGCAAGAGCATAATTTAATTTTATTCTTAATAGAGACATGTATATTCTAATATATACTGATAGGGAATAAATATACATTTAAAATCTCATTAGCAATGTGGAATGTCAGTCTTAACTCATTGGACATTTTCCATGCTATCTTTCTCACACTGGAGCAGAAGGGTTATTAATTTGGGGAAGGAGGGAGAGGGCTGGGAGTGGTTACACACACTCCTGAAAAATCTCATAAAATCTATGGATCCTCTCCTCAGAAAATTCAAATTCTCCTACACACTATAAAGCCCACAATGAATCCATAAAAGTGCATTTACTCCAGGTGAAGAACCTTTCCACCAAAAAGTAGATCAAATTTATCAGTGAAGAATAAAGCATTGGAATTAAATGACCAAGAAAGTATTATCAGTGGGCCTTTTATGCCACTGCAAGTTAATGTCGCATAAGAATAAGGTACCTCAGTAAAATAAGTGTCTACAGTGGGAGGAGGGTCAAACCAACCACAGCAGGTCAAACAAAAGACACTGAGCAGATTCTCCAGCATTCAGTTGCAGCTACCAGGCTAGATCTGATTAGAGATAGGGAGGCTCCAGAAATACTTCTTCCTTCTTAAGAAGTGGGAAATGCAGCCTAGCACTGCTACTTCAAAACTTCGTTCAGATGCTTCAACTCCTCTCCTACTTGGGACAGGCGCCTGCATCTATGTGCTCCACACCACCACCACTGCAGGCACCCAACCATCCAAAGGCCTTGGCAACTTTAAAAGATAGCTAGTATCTGGACGTTAAGCAGGGGACACTGTAAAAGCTATTCTGCCTTTAAGTTTTAGCTCTGAACTAAGTGATGGCTGTATGAGAACATTCTGTACTGTCTTTGCAACTCTCTCGTAAATGTAGAATTATTTCAAAATAAAAAGTTCTAACAAGCGTTTGCTTCTGAGAGACTATTTAGTAGTAGTTTGTTTTCTCCGTAGACCTGCTGAGACTGGAGATTGAATGTTCTTAAAAACCGATGGTGAATGGAATTTAAAGGGAATAAATATCACATTCGTCTTGCTAGTAAGCCTCCCCAACATATTAAAATGAGGTGGGAATTATTGTCAAGAATTCACAGAAGAAAACCATTCTCTCAGTCTCCTCAGAGCAAAGGAGCACTGGCATAGCTGTCAAGAAGAGCTGTGCATACCTGTGTCACAACACACCACTGAGGAATGTGGTGAGGGGGGGAGACAAGAAGTGACTACAGACACAGGCAGTAGGTCCCATGTCAAGATGAAGGCTAAAGAGCGAAAACTGCTACTTCATAAGTACTGTCCAATTAAGGAGTCATTCATAAGCAAAGATGATGCGAATCTACTGGTAAGACGTTAAATGATTAAGAAATGCTTCCAATAGGTGCAATGACCCACAAATTTTTTTCTATACAAAATGGCTAATCTTAGGCATACATTTTACAGAGAGCAGCTAACTTTTCTCCAGGGTTGATTCAACGCTATTAAAGCAGTGCTGACTGTCCTCTCAAGCACCTTACGCAGCACTCACTGAGCGAGCATAAACTTTTCACTAAACTAAAAAAGCGTGCGCGGAGAACTCGAACTCTAAATTGGCAAATTTCAACGCTGTAACAGAATGAAAATGGTAGGTCCACTAATAGAAACTATCACATTTAAGTCGAATGAAAACAAGACACTCGCTAGCTAAATAAAAATGATAATTCTGACCCCTTACCTAAAACAGGAAAGGTAAAGTATTGCATAAAATTGAGTAATAAAATAAGCAAATGTAAAATTGAAAAAAGTACTACAGTTATAACACCTCCCAAGAAACAAAGTGATTTTATAAATTACAAACACTCTGAAGTGGGAAGGAATAAAGATTGGCCATTTTTACAAAAAATGCACATTTTGGAGTGAGTTTTAAAGGATAGTATGGCTAAAACTTGGCCTGGTATTTAGTACTATTTAACATTTCCTCAATAAAATAGATAATATAATAGATAGCAAGCATCTCAGGTTCCCATTAGGAAATAAGCCAGAAACACAGACAGAACTCTGGTGGATTCTAACAACGTTCAAAATGGGGTTGGTCTATTAGAAAACCCATATGTTATGAATTGAATGATTGAGGCAAAGTTGCGTTACCAACTGTTTAGTTATATATGAAGTATGTCAATGTCCCGTTGTAAACATATAAAGAACAAACCATTTTTAATAACATACTTTGAACACATTGAAATCTTTTTAAAAGTTTTTTTTTTCCCATCAAAATCTTCTTCCTACTTATGAGGTCTCTTCTGTCACTTTGCAAAGTAACATTTTCTGGAACATAAGACACAGCATGCACAGGTAAGGCTGGCTGTGTGAAATGAGGGAACCACCACAGGGAGAAAACGACTGTGCACCACAGCAGGCCCAGCAGCGAAAGGCGAGAGCAGGCCACCACGCTCGCTGCGCTTTAAGCAAGCACATCACTGGGATTCATAAATAGAAATTAGTTTAGAGACTCTGAGGTAAGCTTCTTATTTTACTCTTCACTGCTTGACTCATGCTGGATATCCATGCCCAGTTCTGATCTCCACATCTGAGAGGGAATGCAGAGAAATAAAAAGGGAGGGAACCCACACAGATGATGAAAGGGTTGGAAAAGCAGAAGGATCAGAGGCTAGAAGTATCCAGGCTGGGAAGAAAGAGCTGAGGAGATACTTTTTCAAGTCCTTGAAATATATGGACTGTTCTACTAAGAATGGTGACCAGCTGTTCTCCACCTCTATTTAGGGCAAACCAGAAGAAAACGGCTTAAATCAAAGCAATGACAGATTTAGGTTACTAAGGGAAATTGTGGAATCTTTTCCAGAATTATTTAAAACTAGACAGATACTTAGTTTACCTAGGGTGGCTAAGGTACAGGAGTGAGAACTACAATCTGACTGACAAGATCCTTTTAAAACTCTAGTTTCTACATATTCTTTAACAAGACATATATTAAAATGCATAAAGAGAACTCTTAGGTTCTATTCTATTAGAACACAAGACAATTACTCTGAATTACAGGAGGGATGGGAAGAAAACTGCTTTGGATCAAACGACAATGTGAGACATTGGGCAAGTTTTGCAACCACAGAATGCTTCAGCTCTGGGGAAGCATTTGCCTCTAAAAGGGGATTATAACAGTACTCACCTTAGAAAAGTGTTGCGATGATAAAAAAAAGTGAGATAATTAATCTGTGTAAAGGATCTGGTACAATTTCTTAGACATATGAGATGCTCAGTTAATGTTAGTTCCCGTCCCTTCTCTAGTAGACGAGAGACATGAGGTTTTGAATTTTCCAAAAGGTACAGAGATTAATACCATGAAACCTACCTGCATTTTTGCTCATCTTATTCACAGACCTGAAAAGTAGGAAAGTACAAGTAGAAAGAAACCATCAAAAAGACCTCTCTCCAATCCACAATTGCCCTCGTCTCATTCCCTCTCTTCTTCCTCTCTCTCACTTTTCCCCTGGAGTTCACAGGTCTGAGCCTTATTTGGAATATCATCATGTTACTGTATCATAGGCAAATAGGGGCAAATCAAAGGGGCTCCAGGTTTTCCATTACAGGTCTCACACATCATCATGGCTCACTTTCTAAGTGGTCCACAACAAGACTGATGCTGCTATAGTCAAAAGGCTTCCAAGGTGCTTCAGCATTCAGAAAACAAAAGTTGGGGACAGATTCTTCAGCAGCAACTAACTCCATAAAACTCCCAGCAACTGGGCTGGATGACTGGAGAGTCTCTTTGCTAACAATTAATGGAAAGAATGTGGCTCACATCTTTCAACCTGCTCTCTGCTGCCAGGTATCTGGGCTTACTTCTGCACTCTGACCACTTCAGAGATGCTACAGTAAAATTATTCTAAGCATGCAAAATACTTAGTAATTTTCACATCAAGAGTAGGGGAAAGTTTTCTTCACAGCTTTAGGGATAATCTTTTTATAAAGCTAAACCTTCCTGACAGTCAATAACCTACCCATAAGACATGTTATCAAATTGAGCATGTTTTATTCCCTTCAAAATAAGTGGGTCTTTTTTTTTTAATGAAATCAAACTACATGAAATTTTGAGGACAGAAAATATTGATACAGAATGCTGATTTGGCTATAAAAACAGAAAATTATTTTTCTGTCCATTTTTTAAGTATAAACCACCCCATCATCTCTGAAACAAATTACGTTCTCTCAAAATCACCTTATTTCTCTAGGTATCTATATTATAATCTTGCTTTTCCTTTAGAGAAATTTTACATGTAAATAAATATATTAGTATTCACTGAATTATATCAGGTTCAGAATAGAAAGAAGTGCTTATAATAATGGTTCTACACTTTCCACTTCTATTAGAACACAAGACACACAGAACACAAAACAAGGAGAAAAACTGGCAAAGAGGGGGCTGGGTACATGGGTATATAGACCTAAAAGGTAAAAGGCATAGGGTGGAATGATTTAAATACTGTAGGAGCTGCTTGTCTGAATCTAACCAGAGCGTCCACGAGAATCACTGTAGTCTGACAGTCTTCCAAATGCCACATGTCCCAGTATCCAAAGTGTCTGAAAGACCTAAATACCACAGGGAATCTACGTCGATGAACCACAGTCCAATCCGCTCTGCTTTCACGGAAGCCTCTGCGTGTGCCGCAGAAGGAAAAAGCTAAGAGGTGTGAGGGATCTAGGCATACATAACACAGCCTTCAGAACTGAACATAAACGTTCCAGAAAATAAACAGGAACTAACCCGGGAGAGCTCCCTTTTCACTTGTGAGCAAAAGCAGCCTCGGGTCTTGGCACCACATTTATTTTTACTTTACTGGCACGCGGGCAGGGGGCAACCCTGCACTTTTACCTTTAATCTATTTATTTCCAGTCTGATGCTGATAAGGGAAGTAAAACAGAAAAAGAAACTAGGATATTTGGAAGGCAACAGTTAAAGCTCCACTTTTTTGAGAGTACCAGATCTCAGAACCACAGATTTTCAGAGACATTTATATTTCAGAATATTTTAAAACTAGGATCCTTTGACAAAACTTATTTGCATATTTGTGAATAAATTTCTGTCATTTTAAAAAAGATCAAAAGATTTCAATGACATATATGTAGACTACATCAGGTTAAGCTACATTTATTTACTAGGGTGCAGGACATGAGCTGGAAACTCATCCCTAACTAGCCCGATCTAAGAGGACAACTCCGGAACTTAGAGGATGTGCTAACTAACAGGTCCTTGTCTGGATTTTGATTCCCATCAGATCTCTGGCACAAACTCAAGACACGCAAACAGTTCCTTAAGGCTGGAGGAACACAAGCCAAGGAACTAAAGCTATAATTACAGGGACATTCTGAGCTCTCAGGACTATTCCAGGCCACGTGTTGCTGCTCCCTAAAGAAGACAATAAACAAACACCTTGCTCGTTGGCACCTACCTGAAATTACTGCTCAAAACGCACAAACACACACACACACACCCATCAGTCCCAACTGTCAATAAGCTATTCCTTTTCCTCATTTATTCAGGGAAGATGAAAAACGAGGGATTATAATTAAGGGACAAATATTTTAATTGCTACAGCAAAGCATACTTGGTAGAATGTGCCTGCAGTAACCAAACCTTGAACTAGTCTTCCGTCTTGTGTGTGGCTGCAGTCCCATGCTGTGGACCATTTCTACCGACACACTGCTGCTGTCTCAGCTGTCGCTGCCACTACAACTTCAGCAGCTAGGTGAGGCAATGCCAGGAGCGGAAGGCGAGTTTGTGCTATTTTCAGAGAAAATACAGAAGCAAAGACTGCTGACTTAAGGTATACTAAATTGATACTGAGAAACGGGAAACTGCCTTCATAAGCACTCGGGGTACCGGGGTACCGATCAAGAGCACAGCTCCTACACTCAGAGATCGAACGCTTCTCCAACACATGTCTTCTCTGAACTGATTCTGAAATGCATTCTGCATAATAAATACTTCTAGGTCACACTCGTTGAAACCTGAATCCCGTGGAACTGTCAGAAAGTTGTGTTTATAGTAGTTTTAACTTCTAACAGCTTTGTTTATAGTAGTTTTAGCTTCTCATACCTGTTGGAAATTTTAGACTTCAATGAATCTACCAAAAAATACATAACTTTTATTTTATCAAATATAAATATATAATATATAAATATGTCTATATCTAAACACATTTGTAAATACATAAAATATATTCATCTATTATGTTTTATTATCTATTTTATCATACATCTTTAAAGGTGAATATATACGTATGTATGTATGCATAATGTAAGTACATATTAGGATTTCCCAACTTACCCTTTTCAACACATTTAAAAAATACTGATACAGCCATGGAAAATATCAAATCTCCCATTTTTACACAAACTATCTCAATGGAAACTGTTGACAAGCTTAAAAGAGAAACTACTTAATAGCTGGGAATTCAAAATTCATTCTAAAGCTAAAATATCTTGTCGTTTAGGTGTGAACATATTTCTACTTAGGCATTTGTGCCTATCTGAACTAAAAGAAAAATTTAAACGAAGTTTGGCCTCAAGACAACTGCAAAACTAAATTGAAATAATATAACACTGATTTACAACGAAAGGGTTATTCCTCAAAGATTCTTATCAGTATGGAATTAGTCTTTATGTGGACCTATGAAAATAAATAATCGAGGAATTTATTGATAAGGGCTGTAGCAATGAAATGCCGTAAGGTCAGCGTATCAGAAGCCAACCGGTGGGCCTTCCCTAACTCTCCTCCACATCATCTCCTCAGCTCAGACTCCGTTCTGGGCAGAGAGAGAGTATCTGAACACTAAATATTTTCCAGGTTCAAGAGGTCGTGTAATTTCTAATTTGCCTCTAATTTGCAATCTTAAAAAATAACATTATCATTTCCACTAAATATACCTTTCCCTCATTTTCCTTTCCTGCTTAAAAAGAAGTGTTCAGCGGCCGGCCTGGTGGCACAGCAGTTAAGTTCGCACATTCCACTTCAGCGGCCCGGGGTTCGCCGGTTCGGATCCCGGGTGTGGACATGGCACCGCTTGGCAAGCCATGCTGTGGTAGGCGTCCCACATAGAAAGTAGAGGAAGATGGGAACAGATGTTAGCTTAGGGCCAGTCTTCCTCAGCAAAAAGAGGAGGACTGGTGGCAGATGTTAGCTCAGGGCTAATCTTCCTCAAAAAAAAAATAATAATTGTCTCATTAAAAAAAAACAAAAAACAAGTGTTCATTTGTCTCCTAAGTATAGCATACCCTCTAAGTGATGGATTTGAGAGGTCACAAGAAGGCCCTTGTCAAAGCGTCTACCCTGCACTCTACTGAAGGAAGCCTTCCACTTTTAGAAATTCAGTATTTTGGTATAAATCTTTGAACTTCCCTAAAATGTAAGTATCATTTGGAAATGAAACATTATTTCTCCTCAGACACTCATACTTTGCTGTGTGTGAATATATCAGCTCATGACAGTAGATTTTTGTATTCCTGAGGGATTCCTGAGGGACAGAGGCAAGCTTGAGGGAAGACTGGGGTAGCCAACAATTAACTTTGACCTACTTGAAAACGTGTCCAAGAATGACGCAGGAGGACTATGGTTGTTTGGAGTTATTTTAAATTCCTCATTATCTTTAGAGTTAGGTTCAAGTTCACAGAGTTGTAGCAATATAATTCAAAGCTTGTGGGAAATAGTGTTTCCCAGATTGGATGCTAAAGTGGATTTTGTACAAGTATCTCCTATTTAAAGACTTTAACTACTGTTGGCTCACTAAAATACCAGCAAAAGCTATATGCCACTACTTCTTTCAACTCAATTTAGACAATTTTAAAGTTTTGGGGTGCATTAAAACATCACCAAGGCACTAGCTATCTTTACAGCAATTGCAAAAGGCTCCTCTTCTATGTTTCTCTAATTCTAAAACTGCAGAAACTCAAATCTCCGTGAATACTTTTTTGAAGAAGAAGAAGACCAGCCCTGAGCTAACTACCGCCAATCTTCCTCTTTTTGCTGAGAAAGACTGGCCCTGAGCTAACATCCATGCCCATCTTCTTCTACGTTATACGTGGGATGCCTGCCACAGCATGGCTTTTGCCAAGTGATGCCATGTCCTCACCCGGGATCCGAACCGGCGAACCCCAGGCCGCCGGGAAGCGGAACATGAACACTTAACCACTGCACCACCGGGCCAGCCTCTTCGTGAATACTTTTTAATTTTCAATTCTATGACAGTTTAATTATTTAATAGAAAATAATGTAACCAAAAAATATTTACCCATCACCACGTTGAAACGAATATTAACACTTCACCCTATTTGTTTCCAATCTCTTTTCTTACGAGAAAAGAAAGAAAGTCATGTTTTTAAGAAATATTTCTCGATTAATTTCTATGGGGCACCATCATCCTAGATGTCAGAGGCCATTTTGTGATCAAGCGGCCTTGGGAAATGCTGTGAACTATATACCTCTTTCTTAGAAATGCACAATATATGATACTACGTATTGGCTCTGAGATATCCTGTAGTCAAAAAATATATTTGATTGTTTAACAAAAGTTTCTCAAATTCACTTGATCAAATAATTCTCTTTTCTCACAACAAGTTACTGGCATGTCCAGGGCATTACTGTACCACACCACGCTGACTGGAAGATCCTGCTTTGCAGTGAGTTCAAGAGTCATTAAGCTTCGTCACACACAGAGAGGGCCGTTACCCCCACTGCTTCCTCCCAAAACTCATCACTCAGAAACAGAAAAACGCCACACTCCTACCACATCACAGGAGACCAAAGTCGCTGAAGAGTGTGCTCCCAGTTTGCCTCAGATATGAGGCCTCTAAGTATGCACAAATCTCTGCAATTACTCCACCTCAGTCATTTGCTGTGACAGTAGGAAAAATATGGATCACAATTGCATCTGTTACACCAGTTAATCAACCTTTTCGGTCAAGCCCTCAGCTTTTATCAGTCAAAACACAAATCTGAACAGCCAAATACCATTCTATTACACATCACAAGGAAGTGGTTTGCTGCCTGCCTGACACTGTCTGGTCATTTGATAAATCTTGAAGAAATCACAAGCCTGTAGAACTCACCACTAAGCCAAAACCTTTCCTTTGATATACTGAATACAATGACTGCATAAAAGTCATGACATTCAGGCAAGTGCACTAGCAACGTATGGAAGGACACTTAGCAAAGAATGAAATGTTTCGTTTTGTGTGTTTCTAAAACTGAAACCCTACAAATTCAAGTTTGGTACCATTTAGGGGTATTCTACAAACCAAAAGAGAAACAACCCAATGACACTGTTAGGAATACATAAAAATGAACAGGTGAATAGAGCTTTTAATGTTCCAATTATTTTCATTTAGTATTCAGAATTAAAAGTTCAAAAGGATTCCTATAAAAGAGCAAATTTTCCCAACCTATTTTACCTTTCCTGACTTTTAAAAGTGACCTGGTCCAAGTAAACCTTCCAGCATTTGCTGACTGGAACCTGGGAGATGCCTCTCCTGTGTCTCTCAGCACGGCAGAGACTGTCAGAGATTAAGAGGGGAAAGTAGACGTCTCAGAAAGCAATAAATTCTAATTTGTGGGTAATTTATATTTTCCAGAATTGTCTATCCTTTGTATTCATTTTCAAGGTCAATTGGAAATAGTATCAATACCCAAAGAATATGATTGTAAACACAAAATAAAACGAAAGAAACAAAATCTCACCCTGCTGGCAGAAAAATTGTCTTTGTTGGTCTCTACCCAATACGAGTTTTAAAAATATATCAATGATAAAAATAAATGGTTTAAAAAATTTATAGAAATCTCTTGAAGAATCTAGTATAATGAATTTTTATAGCATGCTCATAATTAAATTCTCAAAAAATTCAGGGACCTGGCAATACCTGAAACTCGTGTTATAAATATATCTCAACTGTACTTTTATTATGTACACAAGCAAAAGAAAAACAAACCTTTATCTCCAAAACTGCATGTTGAGATAAAGCCAAATGCCTTTCTGTGAACACAACTTTAAACAACTTGAAACGATTCTACTAAATCTCTCTGTTCTAGTTCTACATTGCAAAGGCAGGGGAAGGTGGGATTAAAATTGCATTCCTGAAACCTTTGATTATTGGATAGAGAACTGTTCATATGCTTAATTATCTTTTATTTCCTTCTGAAAATAGGAGTCCCAGTTAAATAATTATGCCTTAAAGTGATAGTTATACAATTACATTAAAGTTATATTCAGCTACTGACCTTAGTTATGTTATAGGAGTATTGCATATTATATCACAGTTATTTATGCTGATACCCCTTAAATATTATATCCTGCCCTTAAGCTTCCAATAGCTCTTTTCAAAACAGTCTTCAATAGAAGTGAAGTTGTTAAGGGGCATAACTTGGAAAGGACTTATATTTTTAAGGTAAATTTGTGGGAATTATTTTGCAAGCAGAATGGGAACAAAAGACAGATATAAATACAACTTTAGATAAAAGAACATAATGAAAAATTATTTAATTTTAGAAAGAAAACTAAATAACACTAAATATTAAGAAACACCAGCGAAGACCTAAGGTAAATAAATAAAAGAACAGATAACTATTTTTTTTTTTTTTTTAAAGATTTTATTTTTTCCTTTTTCTCCCCAAAGCCCCCTGGTACATAGTTGTGTATTCTTCGTTGTGGGTCCTTCTAGTTGTGGCATGTGGGATGCTGCCTCAGCGTGGTCTGATGAGCAGTGCCATGTCCACGCCCAGGATTCGAACCAACGAAACACTGGGCCGCCTGCAGCGGAGCACGCGAACTCAACCACTCGGCCACAGGGCCAGCCCCAAGAACAGATAACTATTTAAGAAAACCACACACTTTATCCCCAAGCAAAACGATGGAGTGATAAAGTAAATACAAGATAAACACAAACTGCTTAGGAACAATTAAAATAATAACATAGCCTTACATGTCTGTCATCTTGGAATCTTCTAGCATCTTATATCCATTAATCCTCACAGCATTACTTTGAAACAGGATGGAAAGCAACACAACTCAAAGTTGACTAAATAGGTAAAGTTTACAAAACTTAAGCAATCTAACTCCAAAAATTTAAGGCCTCCTTGGGGGGATAAGGGAGGAAGCAACCTTTAATATCCCTGTTCTTTTTTTTACTATCTAGTTCACATCCTAAATTTAGTCAACTCTATGATAGTTTTTATAACAACTTTGGCCAATGTAAATATTCTTCTATAATTCTTTGGTTTTAAAATTTCTTTTTCTGTTACCACTGCAATGTCAAAATTGCTTGCTTTTTCAAACTCTGACATGCTAAATGTTTTTCCACTCATTTTATTCTTTTCTGCATTTAAAGACTGTGTCTTCCTCCTCAGGGTTTCTAATTTCCAAAAGATCCACTTCTGAGAAAATTTAAAAGTAGCAATACATTAAAATTCTCTTTAGATTAAGACTGAATTCTATCGGGGGCTGGCCCCAAGGCCAAGTGGTTAAGTTCGCACTCTCCCCTTCAGCGGCCCAGGGTTTCCCCGGTTCGGATCCTGGGTGCAGACATGGCACTGCTCATCAGGCCATGCGGACCAGAGACGGCATACCACATGCCACAACCAGAGGCACTCATAATTAGAGTGTACAGCTATGTACTAGGGGCTGGGGAGAGGAAGAAGAAAAGAAAAACAAAAGGAAGATTGGCAACAGTTGTTGGCTCAGGTGCCAATCTTTAAAAAAAAAAAAAAGAATGAATTATATCAAATGAAAATAAACCAGAAGACAGAAAATGAGAGAAAGGGTCTCAGATTGAGTAGCATCAAAACCTTGTGTAAATCTAACTACTTATTTTTTTTAAATTAATGGCTAAAAAAGATAAACACACATCACAATTCTAGAAGGATACACAGGTAACCAGTAACAGATAAAGTTATTATTATTGCAAAGCAGAAACAGGGCTTCATGAAGAATCTTTAAGTTTTCACTTTGTAACTCTAGCCTATGAAATTTTATTCATAAAGATGAAATAGTCTTAATAATATAAACTATATTTTAAAATATGTGCATGCCAACTCTTTGCTCTGCATCAAATTTACTCTGCCTAGAAAGGAACAAATCCTTCTGCCTTTCTAAGCCACGAAGGTGAAGTAAAGCAGACTTGCCCTAAATGGTTCACAAGGAGCTTCTAGTAGCTACTAATAGGTTTAATCTGCTCAGAACAAATGACTTTAAAATTTATTATCAACAAACATTTCTGGAGTAGCTACGAAGCATTAGATACAGTTTTCGCATTGCCCATAACTTAATTCTCCTATAATGGTCCTGGAACACTCAAAAACTGAGGCATGATCTTCTTATATCCTATAAGATTTATACGCATCCATGTTTTCCTACCTCAAGAGAAGATACTTTAATAACAATAACAGTATAGTTAAAAATTCGATTGGCTGTAAAAGCATTAACTCCTCTCTTTCTCTCACTTAAAATTCCCCTGGGTTCTATCTTCACAACATATCAAAATTCAACCACTTCTCTCTACTGAATGACTGCCCTATACAAAACCATTATTGCTTGTTTGGAATATTTTAATAGTTTCCTAACTGTGCCTGTTGGTTATGCTCTTTCCCCGGTATAATTTGTCTTCCACAGGATAGCCAGGGTGATGTTCTAAAGATATGTCAGATCACAGAAAATCCCAAAGAATCTACAAAACAAAAAGCAAGGTCACAGGATACAAGATCAATACACAAAAATCAGTCATATTTCCATATGCTAGCAATGAAGATGTAGAAACTGAAATTAAAAACAATACCATTTACAATAGCTAAAAAAAAGGGATTACCTAATACAAATATAACAAAACATGTACAGGATCTGTACAGTGAAATTACAGAACACTGATGAAAGAAATCACAGATCTAAATAAAGGGTGAAACACATTGTATTCATAGATTGGAAAACTCAACAAAGGAAAGATGTCAATTCTCCCCAAACTGATCTACAAATTTAATGCAATTCCTATCAAAATCCCAGTTAAGATTTTTTGTAGATATCGACAAGATTATTCTAAAATTTATATAGAAATGCAAAGGAAATAGGATAGTTAAAAGAATTTTGAAAAAGAAACATAAAGGGGGAAAAATCACTCTGTATAACCTTAAGATTTAGCATATAGTTACAGTACTCCAGACAGCGTGGCAGTGGAGAAGAGGCGGACACACACATCAGTGGAACAGGATGAAGAACCCAGAAACAGATCCACACAATAGGCTCAACTGATTTTTGACAAAGGTGCAAAAGCAACTCAATGGAAAGATAGTTTCTTCAAGAAATGAAGCTTGAGCAATTAAAGATACATAAGCCAAGAAAATGAACCTCAACTAAACCTAACACCATATACAAAAAATTAACTCAAAATGGAAAAGTTTTCAAAAATTAAGAGATAATTCTCAGGCTCTAGAGCCAGACAAAGAGTTTCAGACTGGACACCAAAAGCAGATCCATAAAAGGAAAAATTGATAAATTGGGCCTCATCAGAATTAAAATCATTTGCTCTGTAAAAGACCCTGTTAAGAGGATGCAAAAACAAGCTAACGAGGTGGAAGAATATATTTGAAAACCACATATACAACAAAAGACTAGTAATTACAATATATAAACAACTCTCAAACTCAGGAGTAAAACTCAAACAATCCAATTAGAAAATGGGCAAAAGACATGAACACACATTTGCCTAAAGAGGAAATACACATGCCAAATAAGCACATGAAAAGACGTTTAACATTATTAGCCATTAAGCGCAAATTAAAACCACAAGGAGCCATGACTACACCCTTATCAGAATGGCTAAAAGACAGTGACAGATGCTGGTGGGATGCAAAGAAGCTAGATCACTCATTTGTGGCTGGTGGGAATTTAAAATGGCTCAGGCACTCTGGAAAACAGTCTGGCAGTTTCTTATAAACTAAACACGCAATTACCATACACCCAGCAACTGTACTCCTGGGCATGTATCCCAGAGGAATGGAAATTTATGCCCACACACAAACGGAGACACAAATGTTCACAGCAGCTTTATTCTTAATAGCTAAAACCTGGAAACAATAGGATGTCCTTCAACAGGTGAGTGCTGACCCATACTTTGCAAAGAATAAAAAGGAACAAAATACTGATACAGGCAACAAATTGGATGAATCTTAAGGGAACTGTGCTGAGCTTAAAAAAAAAAGCACCAATCTCAAAAGCTTACATACTGTATGATTCGATTTACACAACATTCTTCAAATGATAAAACTATAGAGATGAAGAAAAGACTCGTGGTTGCCAGGGGTTAGGCATGGGATGTGGGCATTTTGCAGGGTGGTGGTGGTGGTGGTGGGAGTGATTATAAAAGAATGGGAAAGATCTCTGCCACTGAGTATGTTAACTGTGGTGGTGGATATAAGAACCTATACAGGTGCTAATATTACGTAGAACTAAACACACACATACACATACACAAGTAAAACTGGTGAAATAAGATTGGTACATTGTATCAGTGTTAATTTCCTGGTTGTGATATTATTTTAAGGTTTTGCTAGATGTTGCCATTAGAAGAGACTGGGTAAAGGGTGGGGCTGGCCCCGTGGCCGAGTGGTTAAGTTCGCGTGCTCCGCTGCAGGCAGCCCAGTGTTTCGTTAGTTCTAATCCTGGGCGCGGACATGGCACTGCTCATCAGACCACGCTGAGGCAGCGTCCCACATGCCACAACTAGAAGAACCCACAACGAAGAATACACAACTATGTACCGGGGGGCTTTGGGGAGAAAAAGGAAAAAATAAAATCTTTAAAAAAAAAAAAAAAGAAGAAACTGGGTAAAGGGTAGATGGGATCTCTCAGCATTACTTCTTACCACTGCATGTGAAGCACCAATTTCTCAAAATAAAGTATAATTTTTAAAAGTATGTAGGTTTAAATAAATCAAAGTTTAGAGATAAATTTTTATCTTTAAATATTAGTATCAGAAAAGAAATCTTAAAATCAACAACCTAAGCTTCTGCCTTAAGCTGGAAAAATATGAGCATATTAATTTGAAAGAAAGCAGAAAGGAGGACACAATGAAGAGTAAAAATCAATGAAACAGAAAAACGAAAACAGAGAAAAATCAATGAAACTAAAAACTGGTTCCTTGATAAGATTAATAAAATGGATAAACCTATTTGCTAGAAAAAGGAAAAAATAGAACACCAAGTACCACTGTCAGTAATTCAAAACGGCATCATTATATATCATAAAGATACTTAAATGATAAGGGAATATTAACAACTTTATTCCAATAAACTTAGAAATAAAATGAATATTTTCTTTGAAAGAAAAATCAAAAAAGTGATACAACAAAGGAACAGATATATGAATAGCCCCTCATCTATTAAGAAATTTAATTCACAAATCTTCCTATATGTAGAAGACTCCAGGCCCAGAAGCTTTCATTGGTGAATTATATAAAACATTGGCAGAAAACAATAATACCAATCTCATAGAGGGGAGGAGAGGGGTGAGGGGACTAAAGGAGGAGGAAAAGGAGAATTCTAGCAAACTAGAAATATAAGAAACTTCCTCAATCTGATAAAGGACATTTAAAAAAAACTCCAGCTAACATCATATTCGATGGTGAAAGGCTGACTGTTTTTCCTTTAACACTGAAACAAGCCAAGGATGTCCACTCTCTCCATTGCTATCACTTTTACTCAACATTGAACTGGAGGTTCTAACCAGTGTGATACAGCAAGAAAAAGAAATAAAAGGCATACAGTTGGGAAAGAAAGAACTAAAAGGATTTTTATTCATAGACAATTTGATTGTATACATAGAAAATTCTATGATATTTACGAAAAATGCTAGAAGAAGTGAACTTAGCAAGTTTGCAGGATAAAAAAGCAGCATAAAAACTCAGGTGAATTTCTATTTTATATACTGAAAATGAACATTTAGAAAATGACAGTCAAAACACAGTATCATTTACATAAAAATAAAACACCTTGGAATAAATTTAACAAAAATGAGCAAATTCTCTATAATGAAAAATTACAAAACACTGCTGAGAGAAATTAATGAAGAGCTGAAAAAATAGTTATATGTCATGTTCACGGATTGGAAAACATAATACTGTTAGGACGTCAACTTTCCCCATATTGCTATATAGATTCAATGCTATGCCAAATAAAATCCCAGCAAATATTATTGTAGATATTTATAAGCAAATCTGAAATTCACAATAAAATACAAAAGATCTAGACAGGCTTAAACAATCTGGAAAAGGAGGAACAAACCTGGAGGACTACCTGACTGTAAGACTTACTGTGCAGCTACAGGAATAACATGGGACGGTATTAGCAGGAGGACAGACAAAGAGATTAACAAAAGACATGTCCAAGTCTAGTAACTGTCCTACGTATACGTGGATCGATTAATTTTCAACAAAGGTGACAAAGGAACTCAATGAAGAAAAAAAAGTGTTTTCAAAATCAGTGGCAGAATAACTGGATGTATATATGGTATAAAATGTGCCTTGAACTTTACTTCACGCCATCAACAAAAATTATCTCAAAAATAGATGATAGACCTAAACGTAAAAGTTAAAACTATAAACTTTCAAGAAGACAACAGGAGAAAATCTTTATGCTCTTGAAGTAAGCAAAGATTTCTCAGGACACAGAAAGTATTGACCATGAAAGAAATTCACTGAATCAGATTTTATCAAAACTTAACCCTTCTGCTCATCAAAGAAGTTATGAAAATGAACAAGTAATGCACAGATAATACACTTATCTGATAAAGCACTTGTATCCAGAATATATAAAAAACTCCTATAAGTCAAGGGTAAAAAGTAGAACAGTCCAATTTAAAATAAAACCAAGAAAAAGCGCCAAAACAGGATATACAAAGGGCCAATAAGCACATGAAAAGATGGTTAACACCGTCAGGCATCAGAGAAATGAAAATCAAAACCACAATGAGATATAATTTCACACCCACTTAGATAATTAAAATAAAATAACTGGTAATACCAAATATTGTTTGGGATTGTGGAGCGACTGGGACTATGATGCAACGCCGATGGGAATGTAAAATGGTGCAGCAACTCTGGAGAACTACTTCACAGTTTCTTACAATCAAACATATAGAAACGAGAATCCAACAATTCTGCTCTTAGAAATTTACCCAAAAGAAACTACCCAAAGACCTAAATCCACAAAAAGCCTTGTATAAGAATGTTCCTTACAGTTTTACTCATAATGGCCAATAACTGGAGACAATATATAGTTATTATATAAATAACGGCAAAACCAATGGTAATATTTATATAATGAAATACTACTTTTCAATAAAAAATAATAAACTAATAATACAAAAATACAGATGAATCTCAAAAACACTATGTTGAATGAAAGAAGCCAGACAGAAAAGAACACTGCATGATTCCACTTACATGAAGTTCTAGAATAGGCAAAAATAATCTATGATTCCATTTTTATGAAGTTCTAAAAGAGACAGAAGTAATCTATTGTGATAGAAATCAAAACAGTGGTTGGCTGGGTGGGAGGCAGGGGAGAAGCAGGTTGGCCTGGGAAACGGTACCAGGGAACTTTCTGAGGTGATGGAAATGCTCTATAGCTTCATAGAGAGCTGGGTCACACATGGGAATGCATTTGCAAGAACTCATTGAACTGTATACTTAAGATCTGTTTGCTTCACTGTAAATTCAATTTAAATTATACTCCAATGAAAAACTTAAAATGAGAAAAAGAAAAAAAAATTTTAATTAAAATAAATGTCCAATCAAAATCTCAGCAAGTTATTTTGTGAATATCAATAAGCTGATTCTGACATTTATATGGAAAGGCAAAAGATCCAGAAGAGCTAACACAACATTCAAAGAGAAGAACAAGTCAAAGGGTTAACACTTCCTTGACTTCAAGACTTAATATAAAGCTCCATTAATCAAGACAGTTCGGTACTGGCAAAGGAACAAACAAACACATCAATGGAACAGAACAGACAGCCCAGAAATAGACTCATAATATAATCAACCAATGTTTGACAAATACAATGGAGAAAAGATAGTCTCTTCAAGAAATGGTGGTGGAAAAACTAGATAGCCACATGCAAAAAAAAAAAACAAAACAAGAATCTACATATAGATCTTACACTCATTACAAAAATTAACTCAAAATGGATTACAGGTCTATATATAAAACACAAAACTATAAAACCCCCAGAAGACAAAATGGGAGAAAAACCAGGTTCTCTTGGTTATGCCAATCACCTTTTAGATACACCACCAAAGGATGATCCATGAAACCAATAATTGATAAGCTGGACTTCATTAAACTTAAAACTTCCATTCTACAAAAGACACTGTCAAAAGAATGAGAAGATAAGCCACAGACTAGGAGAAAATATTTACAGAAGATGTATCTGATAAAGGACTATTATCCAAAATATACCAGAGAACTTTTAAAACTCAACACTAGGAAAATGAATGATCTCTTTAAAAATGAGCGGAAGATCTGAACAGACATCTCAGCAAAGAAGATGTACAGATGACAAACATATGCAAAGATGTCCAACATCATATGTCACTAGGGAACTGCAAATTAAAACAATGAAATACCACTACACACTCATTAGATTAATGGCCAAACTCCAAAATACTGACAACACCAAATGCTGACAAGGATGTGAGCAACAGGAACACTCATTCATTGCTGGTGGGAATGCAAAATCATACTGCCACTTTGGAAAACAGTTTGGCGGTTTCTCACAAAAATAAGCATACTCTTACCATACGAGCCAGCAACTGTGCTCCTTATTTACCCAAAGGAGTTGAAATCTTACGTTCACACAAAAACCTGCACATAGGTATTTATAACGGCTTCATTAATAACTGCCAAAATTTGGAAGCAACCAAGATGTCTTCCAGTAGGTGAACGGAAAAACAAACTGTAGTTCATCAGAGAATGGAATATTATTCAGTGCTAGAAAGAAATGAACTATCAAGCCATGAAAAGAACGGAAGAAACTTAAATGCATATTACTAAGTGAAAGAAGCCAATCTGAAAAGGCTATGTACCGTATGATTCCAACCATATGACATTCTGGAAAAGGCAAAACTATGAAGACAGTAAAAAGACGAGCAATTTCCAGGATTTGGTGAGAAGAGGAATGAATAAGCAGAGCACAGAGGATTTTTAGGGCCATGGAACTACACTGTATGATACTATAATGGTGGATACATGTCATTATACATTTGTCCAAACCCAAAGAATGTACACCACCAAGAGTAAACCCTAAGGTTTAACTACGGACTTTGGGTGATCATGACATGTCAACGCAGTGGTGGGGGATGATGATAGTTGCTCAGGATGTATGTGTAGGGGCAGGGAGTACACGGGAAATCTCTGCACTTTGGCTGTGAACCAGAAACTGCTCTAAAAAGTAAAGTGGATGGATGGATGGACGGACGGACGGACAGATGGATGGACATTCATCTTACAAGCACAAAGAAAGGTTTTAAAACTAACAAATTGTGCCTTTTTGCAATAGCATCATACCCTATGCTCCCAGAATTTGGTATATTTTCTCACAATTTATCTTAGCAAAGTAAATCCTAACATTATTTTTAAAACTTGAAAGAAAATTTTACTCAGTCCTCTTGAGTTTTTCTCAGATATTACTCATAACAGTAGCACATTCTCAGACACTCCACTCCTTTGATTCTAACAAATAAGAAACAAGCAAGCAATTTTTTAATGATAAAAAGGTACTACTTCTTACAACTTGAACAATTTATTTTCAACACTTACTGCATTTCAAAGCAATTCTAATAATAAATACAAATATATACAGGCTCACCACACCCATATACACACACATATAGTATCCTTTTCTTTTTATTTCCCAGTGAAAAAAAAGCTTCAGTTTATATTTAAACAATTTTATTTGGTAAGAATGTTGGACTACCATCTTGACAAGAACTTCTTATTCTCAAAGAAAGATGTGATAATGTAAAAAGCTGACCACTGCTCATTTTAAAACACACTTAGTTAACGCCAGAGCCTCCCTGTTAAGCATGCTGAGTGGCCCTTCATTCAGAACGCCATCCTCAAAACATACCTACAGTCACACATATTCCATAAGCTTGAACCACCACATCTGGCTTTCAATACATATATCTCAGTAAATCTAATTTTATGATCTGATTTGTTTATTTGTATCAATAATTTTTCTTAAATTCTCTATACTTAAAACAATTATAGAAACTGCAGTTAAATGGCTTAGATAGACAAAACCCAAAGAGCAAGAAATAAAGAAGCTACTACTCAGGACAAATGAGTTCAAGTGGAACGCTGACTATTTTAGTGGGCATGTTTGTTAGGAGATCTCATGAAAACATTTGTTTAAAAGATGAGTTTACCATCTAGGATTCTATCTTGTTTTTCCAAATAATGGTCCATTAAAACCTCTGGAAATCATGAACACTTCTGTCACTGGCTAATTGATCTACATATAAGAAACATCATGCTGTTGGCCACCAAAATTTGCCTTGGAAAAAGAAAAAAAGACTGTGTGTGTTGCAAGTGAAATGCTCCAGCCATGAAACAAAATTCCAAACCAAACAGGATCGCTGGGCTCCTAGGCATCTTCCCAACTTCGAACCATGTGGCCCATATTTACTTCACTTAAACATCAACTCAGAATTTGGAGGTAAACAGTCTCTGGGTTCCTCGGCCCACTGCCAAAGAAGAATGGCCCTATTTAATCCTCATATTACTTAAATTTGCACAAACAGATTTAGAGATATAGAGATAAGTTCACAACACATAGACATTCATGTCGTAAACACAGTAAAAAAAAAAAAAAAAAAAAAGACCCATAAGTCTGAGTTTAATAATGCACAATATTAAGCAAAGTATTTAGAATGAAATTCATAAATACTTAGATGGTCCTTACTAATCACTTGTTTGCTTAAATATAAGACAAAAAGCATTAAACTACATCCCCCTGCATTCCTTCCTCCAGTCCAGCCTCCCTATTTTCATCTCAGACTTGTATGTAGAGCTAACATCTAAACTGAAAGTCTCTCATGTATATGGAAAGGTACCAATTTGTATCAATTAGCTGCACATTGCAAATACCACCATGAAAAACGATGTGATGTAATATCTCACAATATGGTAAAACCCAGCTATAACATAGGAATTGAAAGTCAAAAACAATGCATATCTTAGTGCTAAGGTAACAACAACTGTCATGGGTCCATAAATTAACCACTACCACTGGATAGAGAAAAAAAATTTATGGAGTTTCATTCTTCCAAGTTCACCAATAGTTTCAAGTCCGATAAAAGAAAAAACATCTTTTAAGTAAAATGGACACTGATTATGTACATATGTTAGGTATTGTCTACTTGATTGGGAGACAGGATTCAAAACCAAATTAATATTTGATAAAAGCAGCACTTTCACAAAGAGTCTGAACACCACAATCTACAACGGCGTTCTAAAGCAAAAGCACAAGAGATGAACCAGGTGCAACACCTGCACCTGGAACTTGTCCTGGATCGAGATAAAGATAGAGAAATATGAGTTCATTGAGAGCTTACCTTATGCCACGCAATGTGCTCAGCCCTGCTCAGATCATCTCCTGCTCTAATCCTCACGAGAGCCCTCTGAGGTACATGTCACGTCACTCCTCCATTATTAGTTATTGAAAGACGAGTGCTTTGAATCACTATTTATTACCACGGGCACACTCAAATCCCAAAGGCTATTTTCATCAGTTCTGTTGTACTTATAAGGCCAACATATTTCCCCTAGACTCAAAAAATGCAGCCATACTCACTAGTTACTTTAAGAGACTTTCTGACTGCCTCCAAATAGTCAGAGACTGTTTGTTCTATATGCAATATTTTATGAGATTACAAGTCATCACAGACCAGCTTACTATGTAATTGAATTAAACGATGAGAGCTCATACTTTCATTAGTACAAAAAAGACATTAGTAATCAAAAGACTACATATTTTTTTGGAAAGCCATGTTTCTTCAGAACCAAATACAGTAGTGAAGTTTTAACAACTCCTCATAATGTAATGAAGCACAAGCTCACCATAAGCTCACCCACTTTCACAAGACCACCTTTCCTAACACCAAATGTATGTTTTCTGAGAATTGGTGTTTTAATAGACTTTAAAGAGAGAATTTCCTATGTCTGCTAGAGGTAAGTGATCATACAGTCTGGGCTATGAAATAAATAGAGAGATGATGTCACGTATGTAGACTTGAAGACTCAATATTAATAGGTCCATTCTCATAAAATTAATCTACAGGTTCAATACTATTCAAACAAAAATCCCAGCAGGTTATTTCTATAAGAAAAGGACAAGCCATTTCTAAAAATTATATGAAAATGAAAGAATCTAGGATAGTTAAAACTAGTTTGAAAAAGAACAAAACTAGACAACATATACTACATGATTAAGCTGCAGTAAACAGACGTTGTGACATTGGCATAGAGATAGACAAATGAATCAGGTTCCTGTCCAGAAGCTGATCCACACATAGACGGTCAATTGACTTGACAAAGGCACCAAAGTAGTTCAATGCAGAAAAGAAAGTCTTTTCAAAAAAGGTATGAGAACAATGAGAGCAACATGAAAGAAATGAATCTTGACCTTTATCTCATACCATATACAAAAATAAATTCTAAATGGATCAAAGACTGAAATCTAAAGCTAAAATAAATCTAGAAGAAAACAGAGAGAAAATCTTTGTGACTGTGAAGCATGCAAAGATTTCTTAGGACACAAAAAGCAGTAACTATGAAAGACAAAACTGATAAACTGGACTTCCATCAATATTAAATATTTCTGCTCGTCAAAAGACAGTGCTAGGGAAACGAATAGGCAAACTACAGTTTGGGAGAAAATATTCACAATATGTATATCTGACAGAGATACATGTACCTAGATTATATAAAGAATCCTTAGAAATTTGCAATAAAAATACAAATAATCCAAAAATTTTTAAAGGGCAAAGTCTTAAACACCTCACACAAAAAAGATATACAAAGGCCAATAAACACATAAAAAGTGCCTACCATCATTAGTCATTAGGAAAATGCAAATTAAAACCACAGTGAGATACCACTTCACACTCACTAGAATGGCTAAGATATAAACAGTGACAATACCAAATGCTGGTGTGGATGTCCAGCAATTGAAATTTCCATACACTGCCGGTAGGAAAGTAAAATGACACAACCACTCCACAGAACTGTTTGCAGCTTCTTAAAAAGATAAATATACATTGTACCTTAATATCCAGCAATTCTACTCCTAATTCTACTCTCCTTAACAAAGAAACAAGAACATACTCACACAAACGTTCACAGCAGTTTTACTCATAAAAGAGCAAAGAATTGGAAACAATCGAAATGTCCCTAAACAAGTAAATGGACTGCTATATTATGATATAGTCATAATGGACTACTCCTCCTTGGCAATAAGAAAGAATAAAGCAATAAGCAACAACATAGTTGAGTCTCCAAAATGTTATGCTGAGTGAAAGAAGCCAAACACAAAAGAATACATATTGTTTGTTTTCATTCACACGAAGTCCAAGAAAAGGTAAAACTAACATATGGTGACAGAAGCAGAAAGTAGTTGTCTATGGGGTGGAAACCACTGGAAGGGTCATAAGGAACATTATGCAGACTTAGAAACATCCTATATTCTGTTTGGGGAGGTGGCCACATAGGTGGATACAAGTGGCAAAATTCACTTAAGATCTGTGCATTTTATTAGATGCAAATTACTTTTTAATAAAAGATATGTTTGTTTTTCTTAAAAAGTGTGTTAGGGACCGGCCCGGTGGCATAGTGGTTGAATTCACGTGCTCCACTTCAGCGGCCCAGGGTTCACAGGTTTGGATACTGGTCACAGACCTAGCACCACTCATCAAGCCATGCTGTGGCAGCATCCTACACAAAATAGAAGACTGGCACAGACGTTAGCTCAGCGACAATCTTCCTCGAGCAAAAAGAGGAAGATCGGCAACAGATGTTAGCTCAGGGTCAATCTTCCTCGCGAAAAAAAAAGTGTTTTAGCTGTGGTATCAGAGAGAACCAGGTTGAAATTCCAATGGCACCACCCTTCTCTGCAAGACCATGGGAAAGCTCCTTAACTTCACAGTCCCTTGGTTTCCTTTTTTCAAAACGAAGATAACAAAAGTACCTACATCCATCCTACGGTTATTGTGAGGATTAAATGAAATAATGGATTAGAAAGCACTTAATATAGTGAATGAAATAAGAGCTGGCTCAAAAAACCTTCATTATTATTACTAATTCACTATTAATCAAAGCTTTTCAAAGAACATGCCTAATACAATCATAGGTAAGTACATACACAATTCTCCACCCAAAACTAATTTCTTGCTACAGTAGGTTACAACAAAAAGTCCCTTATGATATTGTCGTTATGGTCAAAAGACAGTGATTATTGTAAAATTGCTTTTCAGTGGACAATGGAAAAACACAGGATTGAATTGGCAGTAATAACAACTGTAGATTACAGGAAAAAAGAAAACAAAATTTAAAAAAAAACCGCAAACCCACATCCAAGTCATCCTCATCTCTTCCCTCCACTATTTCCAGTCTCCTTCCTAGTCTCAGGGCTTCTACTCCCAGACCCTTCCTCAACCTGTTACCCTAGGGAAGCCAGAGTGATTGTTTGATAACCATAATTTAGAACTTATCATGCCCCGCTTAAATTATTTCAATGGCTAAGCAATGCTCTTAAGACGAAATCCACATTTCTTACCACGGCCCACAAGACCTACCAAGACATAACTTTTTCTTACCTGTCCAACTTCAGTCCGTCCCCTCCACCCTCACCAGCCACATTTGAACTACCCTGGCCCTTTCTGCTGTTCCAACATGCCAAATCCTGCCTTATTTCCTGGCCCTTCACTTGCCATTTCTTATGCCTCACGTGCTCGTGCCCAGCTTCTCCTCTTCCCTTAAGCCTCGGTTCAAACGTCTTATCCTCAGAGAGACCTTTTCTGGCCACCATCTAAAATTGGCCTTCTGGGGTCAGCCTCTCTTACGTCACCTCCATAGCACTTATTTACTCCTGCCCACACCTTCTGTACACGCTTGCTGTCCATCTCCCACCACTGGACTAGAAGCTTCATGAGAACAGAAACTGTTTCATGTTCACCCAGCATCCTCAGTTCCTAGCAGACAATAAGTGCTCGGTAAAGAGCGGTCATATTAAATTAATGAACCCACAAGGGTGACTATAATTCTTTCTTAGCTTCTCAACTAGTATTAATAGCAAATTCATTTCAGCAACATCCTAATTGTCAACTTTTTCCTAAGCTCATCATTTTATGGTTCTGTTCACTTCTTAGTCCCATGTCTTTTGTTTGGGTAGTAGCTTCTTCTAAGTGATATGATGAATTAAAATGATGAGGGCAGTGATGATATAAAGTCTCCTAGGATGAAAAAATTTCACATAAATCGCAGAAAGTTCTGCCTAATTGTTAGAGATATTTTACTAAGGTATTGATGAATACTATCAGCCATACGGACTGTATTTCACTTGCTATAAAGACCTCTTCTACCAAACTACAAACACTGCAGAGAAACATTCACCTGGAACAGGTTCATCAAGGACCCAACTACAAAGGGACCAAAAGCATCACCAGGCCTACAGTCAGAGTCCCTTCTCCATCATGCAATATGCCCTTACTCCAATTCACGCAATTCTGAGCTGTACCGTAATTCTTTCACCTGCTATAGAAAGGACTGAAAATGTTGCTGCTCAAATCACTTTACTCACAGCAACTTTATTCTGTTTGCTCCATGGTTCACCTCACCGACTCGACCCTCCTTCTGCAGAGTGAATTCACGGTTAGACTTTCTCTACCCTTGTTTATTCTTATATCACTTGTACACACAATGTGCAAGGCCCCACATGTGTACCATCTTCTGCTAACTTACATGATTGTTAAGACTTACCACTGAACTGGGAAAGGCTTACAATCAGAAAGTCACTTCGTTAGCACTTACTGTGGTACCACATACTTCAAATCACCGACTTAAAAAATGCAACACATAGAACCCTTAGATGTTAAGTCACCTATTTCAATACATTCACCAACTGATTGTTTTCAAGAAGTGCTAGCAAAAAGCCAAACCGACTGCCTAGCATTTCAACCTCTTTCCTGTAAATATGCTCCCTCACTAAAAGAACAAAGAAAAGCAAGATACGCCACAAAGTTCAAACACAGATAACGGATATAAACAGAACTGAGAGTTCAGAGACCTAGATTCAAAGATTACAAAGTCCATGACCACAGGCCTTTCGTTGCACTTCTCTTTATCAGCATTCCCAGGTCTTCCAGAGAGCCCTTACCAACCTTCCCTAATTGTTTCTCAGGCTTTATAAAGATATAAAATTATAACCGCAAAAACAATCTCAAAAAGCTTTAAGAGTACTATCAAAATGATGATTCTGCTATTATTAATGAGTTTCCAAGGAGGCAATAGTTAACAGTGTAACAGATGAAACAATTTTGGTAAATACTATGTAACATTATCTTCACTGACCAGGTTATTCCTTGCCTCTTATTCCTTAATAGTGAAAAAAACCACTTCAAACAACTAAAAGTAATCTAAGAAAGAAAGGGTTATTGCTCTCTTTATAGCACCCACTCTCACAAATCCCATCCCTTTTGTTAGGTCCACAGCTTTATAGCTAAGTGATATGATTACAGAGCCATATAACATGAGAGCTGTGCTCTGTTCCTAACTCTGATGTGGGGTGGGTCATTTCACTTACTTGGGCCCAGCTTCCTCATCTTTAAAATCAGGCAACTAGACTCCAGCAGTGGTGCCTAGACTCTTCAGCACCACCTCTCAATGTCAAAACGCTTGGCTAGCACATGACAGTAGCGGTGTTTCTAGTATTAATGGTTGAGCTTTTATGAATTCAGTAAAACTTTTAAATGAATTTGACTTTAATCAAAATGGCCTTAATTCACAATGGTATCAGTTACATGGCAGTTCACTTATTTTCACATATATTACTCAGTGTACACGAACACAAAGACTGCTAGGAGTAATTCAATGACAAGCATCCTGGGCATACGATTTGGGAACTTTCGAACTAAAAGAGCTTTAAGAACTGCCCTATCCTGTCCCGTGCCCAGTTATGACATTACACGATCCTATACAAGGAGAGGAACATAAGCTAGAAAATATAATATCAATATTCACAGTGGAAATTTCAGCAACACCCAGAGGGTAGGCTAATGGTTCAAAGCAAATGCTTGTTCTTTCTAGAGCTTCCATTTAATATTTCCCTTTTAAAAGTCTTGAAAATGCTTCTTTCTATAGCAATCTTTCTTTGGTCATCTTTGAAAAGTGACTTTTCACACACTACTCAAACAAAGAGCTAAATTTGAGTTTTCATTAGCCACTGACTGACTCCTCTTGAAAGTTCATGCCTATTCATTTAGAACTTATGTACCTCGTCTATGCAGCGTACCATATCAAAAAAACACGCTAGGAAGTCATGCTCCACCAGAAGCGCTATACAACACAAATTCAAAAGACGTACAAGTAGTTATTTCATAATTTCCAAATAATTTACAAAGAACATAAGGTAAAATTAATCTAAATATGGAATATAAAGTAAAAGAGCCCAAGTAAGACAGATTTACCAAAAAGTTGCCTGCTGAATAATTTGTGGTTTAGTTTCGAAGGGCGGTAAGGTAGACCGGGTGAGAGGAGGAAGGAAGGAGCTTCAAGTGGGGAGGGCTGTGCAGAGAGACAGACAGAGACTGAGGCGAGGCAGCAATGTGCTAATGACTGCGGGCGTTATTCAGCAAACTGGAACCAAGAGGAGGATCACTTCAGAGGCTTCAGAAGGATTTCAAAAGAAACCTTTGTCACTCTCCCATGTACCTACAATGACAGTCGCCTTGTATTTACTGAAGGCGTCTCAGTCCTCGATGTCTTCTCCTGCATAAGCATTTTTTTCTTTAGTTAGTTTTAAAATGTCTAGGCACGCACACCACAAAGGAAAGATCAAAGAGTAACTAAATGCTGGTCTGATTATAAAAACTGTTCTCAGGAAGCACTAATCCTTTTTTAATTGCTAAACTGAACATCTGTTTTATTCCTACTTTTTTTAAGCCACTTTTGTTTTAAACGAGTTAAAAATCCCGAAATAAAGAGGAGAAAAGTCAAGAAATCAGGCATAAGCATAAACTCAAATAAAATATCCATAATGTTGAGATTACCAAAAATTAATTTGCCATTCTATTGAAAGCTTGGCTATCATTCTAAAAGCAGAGCTGTGGAAAAAAGATAGAGTTGCTAAACATGTTTTCACATAAGGTAAAAAGCCATTTCCCTTTTTAAATATAGAAATATAGGCTCTGCTCAAGCATGCAGCTTTTAAAGCATGAAATTATATAAACAGCATTGTCTTCAGGAGTAAACTGTGATGCACACATATAATTATAATGGGCCATTTTATAGGGTGATTACTTGACATCTGCTTTTTAAAATACATACACAAAGTAACTTCTTCATGACTCAACCACATAAGCCAAGGGTGGGCCAAGTGCGTACAAATGAGAACAAGTTTCCTTTTTGCCTTTAAACAGAACTGACAATAAAAATGGTTTTTTTAAGAAAAAATTAACTTTCAATTTTTAAATATCAGAAAGATTCTCACCTGACTTCCTAGAGAATGAAAAAACAGGAATTTTGTTTGAAATTCTCAGGTATAACAATTTTTTTTTCAAATAAGAGTAATTGACGTGTTTTAGCTTTCACAGCTAAGGGTATAAAATAAAATCTTTGCACACAAAATCCTTAAGCAACACAGATCAACGGTAATATGAAAGCCGTATTCCAGACGGTGGTTGCAAGAGGTTAGCTCAGTGGTTTAAACACCCGTCTTTCTTTCTTCTTAGCTCTTTCTATGACACAACTTTCCATGAGCACAGAGACCCCGTGGCGATTTTCACTTGAACTAGCTGAGGTGCTAACTGGAAGGAAAGGCCACAGAACCACTCAATGAATCACTGCTAACAAACTGCAGAATAAGATTTTCATACAGCAGAATACATTTGGTTCTTTTCCATTCCTACAGCAACCTCTTACATTTAGCCTTTTCAAAAGTAATTTTTCCAAATAGATGGCATATATACACATTGTTTAATGAGCATGCAAATCAAATAGTTCAAATTGTTCAGTACCATCTATTGACAACAAGAGAGGGGGAGGTGTGAGCATTAATGCCAAAGCAGCTTCACCATTTCACCATTTCCAGCTGACAACCTAGAAAAGACTGGTTATTAAAATAACAACACTTTCATAATCAACAAGATACAACAAATTTGAAAAGCTGATGGGAAAACACATTTAACTGTGAATACGTTTATATTTCTTTAAATGCAATATATACATTCATGTTAATACAAAAGGAAAATAACAATAAAATGCGAACATTCCACTTAATCTTTTAAAATGTCTCAAAAAGAATTTTTTAACCAATTTTACTCCTAAGTAAGGAGTAAGGAGCTTTAGGAAAGTGAAAAAAAAGAGGCAGAAAAAATATCAACTTAAATGAGCCAGGATTTTTTTATTATTTTATATGGCAAACTTCTAGGTTATAATGTGTAATCACCAAATTAATAAAGTGGATTCTGAAAATTATCTAAGACACCTAAGAACTAAAACACACACACACAAAAACCCACAATGAAATTATCTTCCTGTCAGAGAAAACGCAACACCAACAGCATAGAGGAGCCTACTCAGATCAACACGTAGGGAACATTACACGCAAAGTTCTGCCTTTAAAAAACTTGTATAATATCCAACAGTACGTAATTTACAGAGATAAAACATATACGGTGCTTTACAATTTGCAGAGTGCTTTCACATAAAATGTTTGATTTTCACAACAATCCTGAGACATACACAGGACAAGGGGTATTATTCTTGTTCTAATAATGAAGAAATGAAGAGCAGAAAGATTAAAACATATGTGTAGCAACTTAATAAACAGCAATTTTCTAAGAAACAATAAAGCGGCTGAGAAATTTTTATATTTAACCTAAAACAATTAGAAAGAAAGCAAAAACAAAAGGGAGACTCAAATAGATAAAATCCAAATGACATCTTAAAAAGTGTATTTATATAAACGTATTCCCACTGTCACCTATGCAAACGGCAACAGAAAATAAGAGGTCCCATAACGTTCTACAAAAGAAAGTAGCTAATATTTTGAGTATCAGAAATAATAAAAATGAAAAACATCTTTTTACCTTCTTGTTAGAACATCAGAAAGACTTTTTTTTTTAAAGATTGGCAGCTGAGCTAACAACTGTTGCCAATCTTCTTTTTTTTTTTTTATTGCTTTTTCTCCCCAAATCCCCCCAGTACACAGTTGTATATTTTAGTTGTTGTGGGTCTTTCTAGTTGTGGCATGTGGGAGGCCGCCTCAACATGGCCTGATGAACAGTGCCATGTCCACGCCCAGGATCTGAACTGGAGAAATCCTGGGCCACCAAAGCAGAGCACACGGACTTAACCACTCAGCCACGGGGCCAGGCTCCATCAAAAAGGTTTTAAAAGACTCCACCAACTTTATACAACTACTCAGCAAGGACATATAGATGGGAATTATTCAGAAAAGACCTGTCTCCTCACCTATAACTCACACCGAATTAGAAATCGACCTGACTCACCGCTAGAATAAAAAGAATCCCACTCACTAACATCCCCATAGTTTATAGAAGCATACTTGAGCCTACTGCCACCCTTGAATAACAAACCTATCTTTTAGAGGTAAGAGAGCTATGATCTGATCACTTGGTCAAATCAATCCTCAAAAAATACAAAAATGAAAATTAATAAACCAAATACAGACCTCAAGCAGAGCGCTTTCCAAAACGGCTTTCTTTCCCACTCAAAATTATAATTTTACGGGCCAGCCCAGTGGCACAGCAGTTAAGTGTGCATGTTCCGCTTTAGTGGCCAGGGGTTCACCAGTTCGGATCCCCCGTGCGGACATGGCACCACATGGCAAGCCATGCTGTGGCAGGCGTCCCACATGTAAAGTGGAAGAAGATAGGCACAGATGTTAGCTCAGGGCCAGTCTTCGTCAGAAGAAAAAGGAGGATTGGCAGATGTTAGATCAGGGCTAATCTTCCTCGGGGGGGCAGGGGGGAGAAGAGGGGAAAAAACAATTATTATTTTACTTTGAAATAGTCACATACAATCAGATTTTCCATGCCATTCAACTTTTATTCCAAAGGCTTTTGAGATGCTATTCTTAAATACTGACATATTTTAAATATAGTTTTACTGTCTAGTGTTAGATATTAAGTGTACAATGAAACATGCTAAACCCTAAACTCTTCATCTAGATTAATCCTGGAAAACAAAACTGGGCATACTATACTTCAATATATTCTAGCATTTAAAAGATACTGATTTAGAAGGGCAATTCACTGCAAAGGTTAACCAACTGAATTGAACCAAAGTTTGTTTCAGTTGTGTTTTGTTGCTTTAAAACAAGTGAAACAAAGGAAGCAGCAGATAATGCAATGGCACATACGCCCCTTTAGTATCTTTCTAATTGGTACCCACAAAAGTTTAATGAAGTGTGCAGACATCTTGCAAACCTAGGGCACAGACAACACTCCGTAACACTGCAACGAGGTACTCAATGACCAACATTTCTTCAACAAAGGACAAGGCATTTTAGATCTGGAAACAACACTACAGCCCTTCATTTATATTAAAATTAATATGATAAAAGCAGTCAAATGAGGAGTAATTATGAAAGCCAGGCCAAAGGCTAAAGAAAAAATATATACTGCAAAGCTAAGGGTTAAAAAAAGGCAAAAATATCCCTATGGCTCCTTTTGACTTATTAAATCACTTCATCATACACCAAAAAAGTCAAAATGCAACTGAGAGTTTAGAATTGGCAAACTCCATCACAATGTCAAATATGTATACTATGACTAACTCCATTTTTCCCTTCAGGTAAATAAATATGCATCACTTATTTACCTCTATGTAAACACCTCTACTCATGAAGCAGAATATTCAAAGTAAGCAGTTCACAAAATAATAAAAATATTTCGGGGTAAAATGACCCCACACAATCCTGTGTACAATGAAGAAATCAAAATTATAAAAGATACAATACATATTGCTTCTTTTATTTCACCCAATCAGAATGCCCAATTTAATATAGCTTTTCAGGTAGCACTCTTTAAAAATCCCCACTATTCACAGCTGGCAAAAGGTGGAAGTAACCTAAGTGAAGTGTCCACCACCAGATAAATGATAAACAAAATGTGGAACATGCATATGATGGAGTGTTATCCAGCCTTAAAAAGGAAGACAACTCCGGGCCGGCCCAGTGGTGTAGCAGTTGGATTCGCACACTCCGCTTCGGCAGCCCTGAGTTCGCCGCTTCAGATCCTGGGTGCAGACCTGCGTACTACTTATCAAGCCAGGCTATGGCAGACATCTCACATATAAAGTGGAGGAAGATGGGCACAGATGTTAGCTCAAGGCCACTCTTCCTCAGCAAAAGGAAGAGGACTGGCAGCAGATATTGGCTCAGAGCTAATCCTCCTCAAAGAGAAGGAAGAAAATTCTGACACATGCTACAAAATGGATGAACCTTGAGGACATTATGCTAAGTGAAACAAGCCAGTCACAAAATGACAAATACAGCATGAGTCCACTTACATGCGGTACCTAGAGCAGTCAAACTCATAGAGACAGAAAGTAGAACGGTGGGTGCCAGAGGCTGGGGGAGGGAGGAATGGAGAGTTACTGTTTAGTAGTACAGAGTTACAGTGAGAGAAGACGAAAAAGTTCTGGAGATGGGTATCGGTGAGGGTCGCACAACAACGTGAATGTACTTAACGCCACTGAACCATACACTGAACCATAGACTTAAAAATAGTTAAAATGATAGATTTTATGTTACAGATATTTTACCACAACAACAACAAAATCTTTATTAATTACATCTATTCTTCACTCTCCTTTATACTTTGTTAGAGAATAAAGCATTTTCATAATTCTCTAGTAAATATTTTATGTCAACCAGTTATGAATATCTTCACAAGGCAATACTTCTTTACACTAATACTTAAAATTGGAAATCTATCCAAAACAACACAGCAAGCTAATAAATGAGAACGTGCACTGACAAAGTGAAGGGAAGATGGCACTTGGGTCAGAGACTTTGGGGCAAGGCCTAGAGCCACTTGGTTGCACTTTGTCCTCTCCCTCTGGAGAGCCACGCTCAGATGGAACATATGCAGTTAAGACAACGTGCCTTGTAGGTCCCCTTACTGTTTCTCACAACTCCAAATGATGCTTTCAAATCACAGTAAGTTAAGCAAATTGCCTCAGGTCATCTTGCTGATGTTAGAAATCAAAGTTTCCAACTCTATAAAAAAACTGATAAATCACAGCTTTTATATATTACAGTGGTGGTCTAGTGGTTAAGAGTCGGCGCTCTCACCACCACTACCCGGGTTCACCTCTGAGTCAGGGAACCACGCCACCCATCTGCTGATTGTCATACTGTTGTGGCTGCACATTGCTGTGATGCTGAAAGCTATGGCACTGGGATTTCAAATCCCAGCAGGGTCACCCATGGTGGACAGGTTTCAGTGGAGCTTCCAGACTAAGACAGACTAGGAAGAAGGACCTGGAACCCACTTTCAAAAACGTTGGCCACAAAAACCTTATGAACAGCAGCGGAGCATTGTCTGATACAGTGCTGGAAGGGGAGACGATGGCGCAGAAAGACCAGGCAGGGTTCCACTCTGCTGTCCACAGGGGCTCTAAGAGTTGGAATCAACTCAATGGCACTAACAACAAAATATATTGCAGACCCACAAGAATGAGTGAAAAATCAAAGTATTTCTTTGAAAATCACTGTTGTGAGAAGGAAAAATTAAGTTAGATGAAACAATAAATTCCTATCTATGAAACCACTGTACTTTGTTTTCAGATAGTTCTCCCTAAATAAGACCTGAATATCACACAAGATGTCGTAAATGTTCCCTTCCAATCCATCCTCCACAAATAATGGTTTCATGTGGCTGTTTAAAAATACCCATATAAAAACCCACAAGGGAGAAAGAATGTGTGGGAAAGTTAGCCAGTCTCATATTTCCAGTTGACTTACCAACCTAATTTTTTTAAATGAAAATAGGATACTGTACAATGAATGAATGCAAAAAATATTTTTTATGTGTTGTCATCCTATTCAGATTCTGGCAAACATATGTGGTACTTTTCATAATCCCTCTATTTCCTTCTTTGGAATCCTGTCTATATTTGTGCGAGTGTGTAAGTGTGTATTCACAAAAGACTACATAATATGTGATTCTATTATATTTTCATTCAAAACATATATATGTGTGTGTGTGTGGTTTGAATGAAAGTATAATACTAAAACATATAATGAAATACCATTAATACTATTTCAAATACTCAGGCAAGCTCTTCCAACATAAATTTCTCCATGACACCAAAAATTTCTTGAGAACAGTCAACTCTAAAAGACACGAAAGTCTATTAATCCAACCTAGTCTTTAAGATTAATTAAAGCATTTTACAAAAGATGTAATGTGGAGAACAATACCTATTAATTCACTTGAAAATACACATCAAATTTTAAATATATGACAATATACAACCTATCCAAAAAAATGTCCTCCCATTAATTCAAAGTAGGTGTTTTTATGTTGTAAAAGTAAATATAACTGTGAATGAGAATATCCGTTCAAAAAAACGCAACTTTCTTAGTTCTTTTCCATTTCTAAACTGTTCACAGCACTTAGAAGCACAGTACATGGAAACACTCCACAGGTTAACCTTGCATTGGCAGATCAAGAAAATACCACGCTGCAGAAGAGAACTGAAATGCAGCTTTCAAATTTGTTCGGAAAGAAAGACAGGGTGGTGCATTCTTAGGCCTTCAAAGAATCCTAAAATCACTCTTCAATTTAAAAGATGAAAATGGAAACTTCTCACTGATTATCAAGCTAATCAGGATTTTAGTGAAAGACAACTGCAGCTACTTCTCCTCAGCCCTGCCTCAGTCACCCCAATCACCCCCCAAAACAGCTCCCCGCCTCCAAAGCAAAAGGTCTAGGAAATTTTATGCCAGTGTCAACAGACTATGGGGATCGTCCAGAGCCTCGCGAGTAGCAAGCACAGACAGACACCTCTCCAGCAAAGCTGGAACAGGAAGGAGTGAGTCCAGTGTAAGAATATTAACCAAACTTTGCATTCAATCAAAAGAAAAATAACCATCTGCATCAATATTCTAACATAACCCAGGACACAAGTAAAGATGCCCATGCCAAATTCTTTCTAGTAACAGGTGACACGAGTAAGGAGATCATACAGGAACAGACAGGTTGTATTGATGATTCTCTGACATGAAACAGATGCTCCTTTCAACTCTGGGCACAGGTAATCTAAAATAATGGTGAAACGAAGACCTTCCTGCTTGGTGGGATGTCTCTATTCCTTAGAGACAGGGAACATAGGCGTAATTCACTTTTTTACACTGAAACTCTACTTTCAGTTCTTTTTCACATGCCAAAATATCTAAATTATAATACTTTCTTACCTATTTATTACACGCACGTTTATAAGGCAAATTAATCACGTTAGTAATCAATAATTCCTATCCTACACTATAGGATACTGTCGTTTTCATAAACTCTATTTTGTATTTCTTGAATGTGTGTGTGTATAGATAGTATTTCTTCCACTCCTAAGAATATACATGAGAATAAAAACATAGGTGTATACAAAAAACTTGGACACAAATGTTCACAGCAGCATTATTTATAATAGCCAAAAAGTGGAAACAACTCAAATACCCATCAACTGATGAATGGATAAACAAAATGAGGTATTATCTATACAACGGAACATGACTCAACAATAAAACACGCTACAATCCGGATGAATCTTGAAAATCTTGTGCTAAATGAAAGAATTCCGTCACAAAAGACTACCTAACGTATGATTTAACTTAAAGGAAATGTCTAGAATAAACAGATCTACGGAGTCAGAAAGTAGACTGGGGCTTGCCCCTGGGGCATTGCGGGGGCGGGACAGGAAGAGGCGGGAATGCAGAATAACTGCTAACAGGTAAGAGCTTTCTTCTGGGGATAATGAATCTCACATTTAACATGTGGAAACCTCAACTCATGATCTCCCACCCCTATCTACTTCTATTCCACTTGTCCCCATCTCGGGTAATACAACCACCAGGAGATAGTTGATCTGGCCATAAATCTAGCAGTCAAGCCTCTTTACTTTCTTTCACACCTCACAGTCTTTCCATTAGCAAGTCCTGTGTTTTCTCCTTCCAAATTATACCCTTTTCACCATTTCTACTGCCACTTTCACATCTCCCAGAGACTGCAAGTCTCCTAACTAGTCGTCTTGTTTTCACTCACACTTCCTTACAATCTCTTCTCCACACGGCAGCCAGGAGGAGATTTCTCAAAACAAAATCTGATCACATCACTTCCCTGCTCCATGTCCTCAAAATGGCTTACCCCTGCATTTAAAAGAAGATCCAAAATCCTTAACACTGGCTAAAAGGCTGCACCCTATCTGCCCTCTGCCTCCCTCTCAAGGTCAATGTGTACCTCTCTCCTCCTTGCTAATGACACTTCAGCCATGCTGGCTTTCTTCCTACCCCTGTGCAAGTTGTCACCTTGGTCCTTTGGCCTGGCATGTTCCTCCTTCCTATTTTCTCAGGGTTTGCTTCTTCTCATCGTTAATATCTGAGCTCAAATGCTATTTCCTCAGAGAGGCCTATCTAAAGTACCCTCCCTGAGGTCACTATCTACCTTATAGCCCTGTTTTATTGACTTCATAGCACTGAAGAGCACTTATCTATCCAAACGACTCTTCCAGCCTCTGCCACACCAACTTTGCTCACCACTGTCCACCCAGAATCAAGAACTGTGCCTGCACACAGTAGTCGATCAACAAATGTTTTTAAATAACTGAGTGAATGAATGAATGATGACTGATACAATGAAGGTAAGATAAGACATGAGATCCCTTGGGAACTAGAGAAACAAAGTCCAGGACTACAAAAACTTCAGCATAAGGGTATCAAATTTCCACTCACAGCAGTCCCCTCTTATTCACGGGGATACATTCCAAGACCCCCAGTGCATCCCTGAAACCAAGGATAGTACTGAACCACATTTAGACCGTTTTTTCCTATATATACATACCTATGATTAAGTTTAATTTATAAATTAGGCACAGTAATAGATGAATTGTGCTTTGGGCCCATTATCAAGTAAAATAAGGGTTACTTGAACACAAGCACTGCAATACCATGACAGTGGATCTGATAACTGAGAAGGCTACTAAGTGACTAATGGGCGTGTAGCGTTTACAGCCTGGATCCACTGGACAAAGGGATGAGTCAGTCCCTGGAGGGATGGAGTGCAACGCTGGGAGATTTCATCACGCTAGTCAGAATGGCGAGAAATTTAAAACTTATGAATTGTTTAGTTCTGGAATTTTCCATTTAATATTTTCAGACCACAATTGACCAGGGGTAACTACAACCGTGAAAAGCGAAACCACAGATAAAGTGGGGACCATTATATTAGACAAAAGCTAGTAACCTTACGTGTACCTCAATAACAATCTTTGGGTTCGTTGCTTTTCTCAGGGAGCAAAGTGAGCCTTCGTAGTGAACTTAGGAAAACAAATTGAAAAATGACAAATTTTTAAGAAAATTATTAAGAGAACCACTGCTTTTGGGAAAACTTACCAAACCAAAAGTCCTGATCATCATAGCCAATGACCAGAGATATGTAGGTAGAAAAGTAAGCAAGACTCATGAAACGGAGCATGCACGATGATAAAGCTCATTAAACTCTGGTAACAAAACATCAGGATGAACCAGCTTAAGTCTTTACAATATTTATGTCATATTCCCGATCAGCAATCATTTTTCTCCATTAAAAAAAGTGCTTTCCTACTGATGAAATTATGTACGACTCTGAACCATTAAAAGATGCCTGCTGAGTCTATTGTTTATGGAGAGAAACTGGATAAAACGGAGTAGAAATAAGAGAAATAGCTAATTTAGATAGTGAATTAAAGATTCCCTAGGCTTCCCTTGCAGTTAGAAAAAGAAATCTGCTGCCAAACATTCCAGAATGGTATCATTCAGGCTGTCATTCCAGTGGAACAAAATTTTCTTCCCGATTTTGCGCTTTCTAACTGCCTTCCCACCTCATCTCTCCTATTAGAGGTACCCTAGAAAGAACATCTTAGAATGAGAACAGCAAGGGCTTTTGTTAGCTAGGGTTGGGTTTAAATTCTAGCTGTTCCATTCTTACTGGTTGTACAAAATAAGGAAAATGTACAAAAAATAAAAAAGCCTTTCTCCTTAAATCTTGAAAAAGTGCCAGAATCCCTGTAGTCTCACCTTGTTAAGCCCTAGGTTCCCAGAGCCTCCCTGGGCACTTTGGGGTAGATTCAAGGCCACGTCAGCTGTACCTACTAATGATCACTGCGAGGTGCTTTCAGTGGACTCCTCTGTAGTCCCCAAAGACCGTCCCACATGTGTTCTCTCCAAGCTCTCAATTCTACTTCCACTTTCCTTATTCTCGGCTGACCTGTAACTATCTTCTTACCCACCCAGCATACGTGCTGTCTTTCCGCTCTCCTGCTGCCTCCTCTGAGGAGGAACATCTTTTTCTCAAACCAATCTCTTGTTCCCGCTCATACCCGAGAGTCGCCAGGACTCCATCCAACAAATTTTACTCTCTCCCCTTGCATTCAGTCTTTCTATTCCTTATTGATTCTTTTTCCTCTTCCTCCAAATAAGCTTCAGTTGTATTTATCCCCAAAGTTAATTCCCTTGACCTGGCTAGTCCATGAAATTACTCCTGAGTGTGTCTATCTCTCTGTTTCTCTTTTCCTATTTTCTTAAACAAGCAGGCTTTTACATGTTATCTCCATTTATTCTTTAATCCCAAGAAACGGTCATTTATTCTCCATCCACTCGGCAGATATTTATTAAACACCTATCACATTTCACGTAATATGCTCCATTCCAAGGATGTGAAAATCAGTAACAGACAGAGGATTGGGCAGTCCTCACAATTTGTTCCCAAACACGGAAGTTCTGCCACATGGAAAACCAGGCCTTTTCTCCATCTTTGCTTCTCTCTACTTCTCTATAACACTGAACACACCAGGCATCCCTTCCTTTCAAAAAACTCTCTCCCCCAAATTTCAAAGCACTGCATTATCCTGGTTCCCCTCCTTTTCTGACATATCTTTCCATTTCTCTTAAACTAGTCCTACCTCCTTCTTTCATCCATTAAAATGCAGGCACTCCCCCATCCACAGTCCTGGGTCTCTCTTCTTTCCTTTCTATACTCTCTCCACTAGGATAGCTTTTACCATCATCTCCGTGCAGAAGAATCACAAACCATAGCAGCTAAAGTATTATCAGTTTCATAGATAAGTAAACCATGGCTTGCAGAAGTTAGGAAGTCTGTCAAGGTCACAAGGACTAGGAAGTTGTAGACCCAAGTCTTGAACCCTGGCAATACAATTTCAGAGCCAATGCTCTTAACCCACACAGCACACTGTCCTGCTTCCTGAGGCCCTTTCTCAGGGACCACAACCAATCGTCAATAGTCTTTTAGATCTCAACCTCAATACACTGCTTGGATCTCAAACACATGTCAACTCATTATCTTCCTTCACCAAAATCAGTTCTTGAGGGGCAGCCCTGGTGGCCTAGTAGTTAAGTTCGGCACGCTCCACTTCCATGGCCTAGGTTCAGTTCCCAGGCACAGACCTACACCACCCGTCTGTTAGCAGCCACACTGTGGTGGTGGCTCACACAAAAAAAAGAAAAAAAAAAGAGGAAGATTGGCAATATGGATGTTAGCTCAGGGTGAATCTTCCTTGGCAAAAAAAAAAAATTAGTTATTGATTCTGACATCTCAATTTGTTACATGAAAATTACAATTTTCCCTATGATTCAACCTTGCAATCTCCATCTTCCTTGTGTCCTCACTCCTTATCCTTTATTTTCTTAAGGTTTCAGAGTCTCAGTATCTATCCTCTTATTCACTGCTCCCACGTAATGTCCTGGATGCCCTCTTTAATATGTCTCCACTATATATAAGGTAATATTCTCAACTTGGCGATCAAAGACTTTACAAGTTTTTAAGCTTTTCTTTCCTGATTTCCCACAGATTCTCTATCCTTTGCCCTAACAGGTATTTTTGGTTCTTCCCTAAACATTACGTGATATCCTGCACCCCCATGTCTTTGCCCTTCTTCCTTCCATCTGTCCATCTTAACTTCTGCTTCCTCAATGTTACTGTTCTTATTTCCACAACTAAATGTCATTACAAGGTATACTGAGTCCTCACATGACATTCTTCTGCTACTCATCTTTATCTCCTCCCTAATTATTTGTGTCTCCTCTTCTCCAAAGGAGGCTGCAAGTTTTTGGTAGGAACTGGCCACATATTCTATTATCTTCGTGCCCCCTACAGCTTGCTTTTTTTTTTTAAAAAAAGATTGGCACCTGAGCTAACATCTGTTGCCAATCTATTTTTTTTCCTCTTCTTCTTCTCCCCAAAGCCTCCTAGTACATAGTTGTATATTCTAGTTGTGAGTGCCTCTAGTTGTGGTATGTGGGATGCCACCTCAGCATGGCTTAATGAGCAGTGCCAGGTCTGAGCCCAGGATCCGAACTGGTGGAAACCTGGGCCACTGAAGTGGAGCACGCAAACTTAACCACTGGGCCATAGGGCGGCCCCTACAGCTTGCTTTTGACAGCAATAACACAAATGGTTCTCTTGTGCTGTCTGTTTTAGACACAATGCTAACCTTGCTTTCTTTCATCATCAATAGTAGATAGAGACTATCATATTCCTCACTATTAAATGTTAAGCTCCCAAAAGTACACAATCACACAGATGAGAAGTGAGGTAGAGTTTACTTTCTTGAGAATAAAGCAGGATATAACATGTTTCAAAGATAGGAATGTTTTACAGGAATAAGGTTACTGACCCAGAGACCTAGCCAAATTCCAGCCCAGGTAATTCACTGCTTGCTCCCTAAATCCCTTTGCTATTTCAGCTTGGTAATGCTGCCTCCTCCATTCCCTTGCCCAGGAGAGAACGTGATGTACACGATGAAACAGCTGCAACATGCCACTCAGGGATGGCAGGCCGTACAGCACCGGGCACAAGAACCCCCCAATGTCCCTTACCATGACCCCAAAAGACTGTGGGACTCAATCAGGGAACACCTTAAGATCCTTGAATGAAAGACGCTAAATAAGCATTACTGTGAGCTACAAGGATTTTTCAAAAGACTCATTTCTCACTCCCCCACTTTTCCCCCAAAGCTTGTTACAGAATGTCTGAATAAAACATTTACACACGGGGTGGAGGAGAAATTATCCTTTCAGCTAAGTGCTATTTTTAAAACTGACCTTGTGTGTGCTCACTGTATATTTCTGATACTGGTGTCTCTAAATTTGGATTCACTTGGTTTGGATTATTTCAAAACATATACCTTAAAGTCTCCTACCCAAAATAATTTTTTAAAGTTTGCAAAAGGTCAAGAAATAGTAACTCCATTTAAAAAAAAATTATTTTAAACATTAAACTATCTCAGTGATCCTTTAGCCATCCCTGTTCATGCCTTAGGGCATTCTCTTTTCCTGTCACTGGCAGATTAGACACAGGATGATTATCAGCACGAAATGGAGGACTCAGTGCTACAGGTGATCAAGAAATGGCTCTCCATCAACGTAAGATATGAAAGAGAGAGAGAGAGAGAGACAGAGAGAGACAGAGAGAGACAGAGAGAGAGAGAGAGATGCATTTTTTTTCTTTCAAACAGACTTAAGATTAACAAATTTTGTTTTCTCTTTCCCTGATCATAAAGAGGCATAGGAAGCAAGGGCAGAGTCAACCCAAAGAATGTTTTTTCCAAAAATAAATTTCCAAAGTACATAAATATTAGAGAAAAGTAGGCTTCAATTCTATTTATAGGAGGCAAATAGTTCTCTTTGACCGTTTTTTTTTTCCTTCTCCAGTTCTACTAGAATGAAAACTGGCCTGAAATCAAGAGATCTACATTCAGAGAACAGGAATGGACTTTGACCCTGAAAATTCTGCTTATGATCCAGAATTAGGAATTTTCCCAGCCTGTTTTCTAACGGCTACACCAACCTTGAGTCACTGTTTTTAAAGTCAATAGAAGGCTTTCTCTCTACAAACAAAGCTGCCACCTCAACTCCAAAAAAGTCTGCTATAAATCATACATGCACACTGAGTAGAACAATATTTTTCCCCTTTAAACTACAAGTTATACAGTCCTTAATACTAATAAAACTGGGGAGAGCTTATAAATTTAAAATTTTAATAGTTGCGAAGATCCTTTTAAAAATAGGGGAACATATGGCATGGCTGAGCCTAGCTAGGGAGGTTAAATATTTAAACTGAAGCGGTCTTCTAAGTGAATGAGAAATCTTTCCATTATTTAAGTGATGGAAATAAATGACTATTTTCCAACCACCACTTTGTGAGAAATTATAAATTACATATCACAAAATTAATCAGTTTAATTTTCATCTTCTCTTTAAAAAAACTTTTTAAAGGCAATAGTTGGGTATGGTGTATAAAAACCTCACTACTGAAAGTTCTGAGTCCCTAAATGTGTATTCATTTAGTCATAAGATGATGTAATTTTGTAGTTTTGGACACATGTATTCATTCATTTATTCAACAAATATCTGTGAAGGGCACTATTCTAGACACTGGAAGTGAATATTCACAGGCAGTGAATAACGTCAATACCACTTGTAGACATCTTATTTACTTTTGGTTTTGAACAGAAACCTACAAATATTTTTTGCAATAGTCATTAACCCAATATCGCAACTGCAGAGACTTAACTTTTCTTTTTTGTAAACAGAAAGGAAGATTCCCTTGGGCACTTTCATAATATTGGTTGATTTAAAAAAACAATCTCTAATTACCCTCCCGTCCTTCCTCTTCCACTTAAGTAGCTCAATTTTTTTTTTTGTATTGCCACAAAACTAAATAAAATAAAACATGAGGTTGATAAGAAGTTGCTCTTCCTCTCTTATCAGCTGACCATCCCTAATGACTCAGAGTTGTAAAATCCTACAACCCAATTTATTTAGTACCTTCCAACAATCTTCCTGCACTTATTCACCGGAAGAGAGTCTCCTTCTCTTTTCATCAGTTTTTGCATGCTTTCCTGAATTTTATACAGTGTAACTCGATCACTCGGCATTAAGAAGAATTTATCTACTACTTTCAAGTTCTCTTTTTTTTTTTAAAGTGTTTTTTTAAATATTTTTTCCCTTTTTCTGCCCAAAGCCCCCCAGTACACAGTTGTATATTCTTCGTTGTGGGTCCTTCTAGTTGTGGCATGTGGGACGCCGGCTCACCGTGGTTTGATGAGCAGTGCCATGTCCACGCCCAGGATTCGAACCAACGAAACACTGGGCCGCCTGCAGCGGAGCGCGCGAACTTAACCACTCGGCCACGGGGCCAGCCCCTCAAGTTCGCTCTTTATTGGCACTTTCTGATTCCTTACTTCTCATAAATATTTTTTATAATATCCTATTAATTTGTATCTTTCTTATCCATCTTTAAATTCAAAGTTGCTTATTTTCAAAACCCAGTTGGGACATCCTCTCCTCTAGGAAGTCTTCCCTCACCTTTCCGCCACCCAGCAGCTAGTTCCTCACGCTCAGAATGAGTAAGCACTTCCCCTGGGACACTCATCAGTCTCTGTAGTAATTCACTGGACTCCACATCCACGTCACCTTGAGATGAAGGACCTCATCTTTGTACCTTCGCTTATCCAGCACCTCGCAGAGGGTCTGGAAGAAGTTGAAGAAGCGATTTTTTGTTAAATTGGAATTGAAATTTAGAATCATGCTCCCCAAAATTCACCTTCACTAGCTACTTAAATGCCATTGGTGGAAATGTACTGAACTTGGATGCAATCTGGCAACAATTTATCAAGAATCCTGGTAATATTCAATCTGCTAACTCATTAATTCTCCTTTATGAATATTTCCTAAGAAAAGAATCAGAAACATGAAAAAGTTTTAGAAAACAGTGTTTACTCTTATGTCTGTTATCACAGCAAAGGCAAAATTTTTTTAAAAACTAGCAATACCAAAATAAACTGACGTTTTACTCAGTGAAGTATAATGCAGCTATTAAAAATTCAAAAGATTTGTAGTACATAGGAAAATTTCATAACATTAAGCAAAAAAGTAGGACACAAAATTGTACATTTTAGTTCAGTAACCTGACAAATAAAAAAAAAGAAAGAAGACAAAAAGTTAACAATGATTATTTGGGGGAATTGAACTATGTATGACTATGTCTTCTTCCTTCTACTTTTCTGTACTTGCCCAGAGTTTGTAATTAGAATATATATTTTTATGATATAATTTTTGTTGGTTTTTCGGTTTGTTTGCTTTGGTGAGGAAGACTGGCCCTGAGCTAACATCTGTGCCAATCTCCCTCTATTTTGTATGTGGGACACAGCCACAGCATGGCTGATGAATGGTGCTAGGTCTGCACCTGGGATCCAAATCTGCAAATCCTGGGCTGCTGAAGCAGAGTGTGTGAACCTAACCATTAAACCACTGGGCCAGCCCCCAAGCATATTTTTAAATGGCAACTTGAAGCCTGTAATCATGATGGCAAAAGTGACTTGTGAACATTCTGTCCATTTTATAGAAACTTATCTATAATGAATCTTTTATTATTTTAATAAAGTAAATTATATATGCTTTTATATTTAAAAATATATATATTAATATTAGGTACAGAGAGAACTGTACACTTTGCACACACCTCTGAAATAAAGTTTTAGTTATTACCAATTTGTATAAGTATATTAAAAATTATATCATAAATTGGAGGCCAGCCCAGTGGCAGCATCCCACATAAAATAGAGGAAGATTGGCAACAGATGTTAGATCAGGGCCAATCTTTCTCAAAAAAAAAAAAAATTGGAATGTTTTTATGAAAGGAATAGCGTATTTTCTAAAAACATATATCTATGCACTATATATATATATATATGCACACTATAACATTATAAAATTGTGAAACCCCCAATTTCTTGCAAAATATCACACAAGAAAAGTTATCATGGGAGGGAACGCAAATATGTGCCATAAAACCTGCATTCTGTTTTAAGGGCCTTCTGATAGTCAAACGAACACACTTTCCAATCCTTCTACCAAGTTTCTGAACTGACAGACTCAGCAGTTCTAACAGCCGGCCTCTAATTGCCTTTACTAAAAAAAATCAAATAATCTCTATAAGCAAATAATATCCATGATTTGTGCACCTAAAACTCTATAAAGTATCACCAAAATGCTTTTAAAAATGAACTTGGCTAAAAGATCAGTGAAAAAGTAAGCACCTCTGCAGAATGGATCAAAAATTTTAAAACCCAAACATTTTAAAGTAATTTAATGATGACATGAGTCTGGCACTACTAAAATGGTACTGATGGACACATGGACCATGAAAATGGTACCCCTTATTACTGAGCCACTTTACCTTACATCGTAAAAAGAGCAGTAAGAATTTGCAAATCGTTGCTCAAAAATTTACTGAATTATACAAGAGTCTTTCCAACAAAACATAATCTGTCACCAGAGAATTAGTGAAACGATTTATGAATCAGAAATTAATTCACAGAGTTAGTGTATGCCATTGGACCCAGGAGCCTCAGCTCCATTTCCATTTAGTTTATCTGTCCTAGGTCTCTTTGTTAAGTACGTGGCTATTTCGAGAGAAAGAATCTTATTTGCTCACTCATTCATTCCTCCACTCATTCAACAAACATTTATAAGTTACCCGCAATATTGTAATTACTGTGCCAGGAACAGATTCAAAGGTAAGTTAAAAAATGTCCACCAGATGCTTGAAAGTTACAACATATATAACTGCAATACAAGGGGAGAAATGGATAAGCTTCTCATGAGACAGGAAAAAGCTATTCAAAAGGAAAGGGAAAAAATCCTACGTGACTAGAAAAGGAAAGGAGGGGTGGGGAAGGAGTCAGAGAGGGCTTCAGGGAGGACGCAGCACTGGGTCTTAAAGGATTTCAACAGTACTCGGTGGACTCATTCCATCTGGAGGGTGGAGCCAGAACTTTCTCCCTTCCTTTGAACAGGCTGTTTACTTTGCCTGGACAACCATTTTTCTCTTCTCTACCAGCTCGCTTAACTTAGTCAAAACACAATCTCATACATAAATCTCTTCAGGAAATCTGTGATACTAACCTCCTCCAGCCCATGTCTACATGAAGGCCCTGTGCAGACCTCTATTACAGCCCTCAAAAACTACACTGTATTTGCCAGGCTGTCATCCACATTAATAGACCATAAAACACTAGAGGGTAGAAGCTCTCTTTCACCTCCTAAGACTTTATCAAGATGCCTAGCACAGTGGGTCCTACAAGGTCCAATTAAATGAATTAAAAACACAGCAACTGTCAGCGGAAAACCTGTTTAGGAAGCTATTTAGAAGAGTTGAAGCAAGAAGGAGAGAGAGCTCAAATTAGAATGGTGAAAAAGAGGAAGAGGGGAAAACGTATTGAGATGGGTTAAGGAAGAGAAAGGAACCAGGTGTGCTTGAAAACCCAGGAAAATTACGGCGCCATTCACAGAATGGGAAAATTGGTGAGTCTGCTGGCGATGCGTAGATTTTGCGCCTGGATTACTAATGCATACACTTCTGCGGAAATTCAAGTTATCCGGAACACAGCCTCCAAAACCAACAAACGTATTTCTTCACCAAAACATCAAATTTAATTTAAACGCTAATGGCATAATGTGGCATAGCTAAACTCTCTGTAACTTCTCTATACGATACAACAAAAATCGGATTAATTTTCAATTATTATATTTACCTTTAATGAGGAAGGTTTATATAACTTACTCAACTTATTTCAATGTGTATACATCATCATTAAAGAAATTTCTTCAAACAGACACAAGGGGAAAATAATTTCCCACTACTGAAAACATCCCAAATAATTTAAGCCCTCCCTAGCCTTAAGGGAGAGGGTAAAATTATATACTAATCTATGAAAATTAATGCAGTTTATTCCATGAATTTATACACAGACCACACAGACAAAACAAAATACAATTTACCTAGATCGTGGGAGTGTAGATTTTCTATTGGTAACTGATTAGTCAACCGAGATTAACCAGTTAATCAAAAAGCCCCAGGGTACCGAAAAATAAGAGGTTTCTCTCCTAAAAAAGACAGCGATAGTGATTAACTCTTGGAGAGGGGCAAGGGATGTGGATCAGCAAGGAGTACACAGGTAGCCTCCAAAGTTGAGGGAATATTCTAATTATTAAGTTGATTGGTGGCTTATTGAGTGCTCCACTACTGTTTTATAATTATATATAATAAAATTGCATATATCAAACGTTACGTAATAAAATTTTTTTAATCGCTATGTAATCTAACCAAGCAAAAGTAGAGAACCTTAGGTAAAACCATTAACTGTACACGGGCTGGCCCAGCGGCGTAGTGGTTAAGTCTGCAGTGGTTACATTCACATGCTCCGCTTTGGTGCACTGGGGTTTGCAGGTTCGGATCCCGGGCTCAGACCTACAAACCACCCATCAGGCCATGCTGAGACAGTGTCCCACATAAAAGAGAGAAAGATTGGCACAGATGTTAGCTCAGGGACAATCTTCCTCACACACACACCAAAAAAACCAATTAACTGTACATAAGTACTACATGACAATATTATCCACATCCTTTTATACTACTTGCTGCCCCTAATTTTTCCAGCAAATATAAAACTTGCTACTCTTACATATATTCTTTCAGTTGCCACATTTTTGTATGAATCTGACCCCTACAATAGTGTTGTCCAACAGGAAACAACAAACATCTGTCTTCCATTCTCCACTGGTTAAATAAGATGAGGAGAACACCTTTCTGAACAGGTTTCTCTGGACTTTAGTTAAGGGCTGTTTTCTTCTTTTCAGCAACAAGTGCGTCATTTAGAAGTAATCCTAGGAACTTACTCTAAGTATATGGAGATATTTTTAATCAGTTAATGATTTAAGTTTACCAAACATTTCATTCTTGTGTAACCTTTTTCTTATCACTATAATAAGATTTTTCACTACGTTTTCCTTCCAGAAAACAGCACAAAGGGGCCACCTGAAACTTCAGTCTGATCTTACGTTACTGCAACAATTAAAATACTATCTTCTCCCACAAGTTGGAACTCTGAATATATTTTTCCAAAAATAATACTCAATTCTATACATTGCATTGAGAATATAAAGATGTTTAAGGTATAGTCCTTTTTATGAAAGACTCTGAAGTTTAGTGGAAAGATCAGTCAAGCACACAGAGCTAAGAACAGTAAGGGTAAGTCAGTCCTCTATAAGACCAATCAATGGGATGTGATGGTGGAAAGAGCTGGGCTTTAGAGCCAGAGAACACTGGGTTGACACTCTGCCTCTACCACTCACTAACCTTGAGGCTCTTAGTAACCCAGAGCCCCAGACTCCTCTTCTTAAAAATGGAAATAATATTGTCCACCTGGGAGGCTGCAGCATGGGTTAAATAAAGCCAAGGGTCTTGTAAATGTACACCTGTCACTTAGAAGGTTCTCTTTAAATAATGGCTATTAACATTTCCATTACTTTATTATTATTATTATTGATTTTGATAGTAATAAACAAAGTTCTAAGATGTTAAAGGAGACTGTACAACCAGAAAAGGGGTTTACCTAACTGAAAAATCAATGATGATGATGTTCTGTGATTGCGCATAATTATGATGATAGTTAAGATACCTAAAATCAAGACCAAACAAAAAACAAAGTTGTTTTATTTCCCCTCCAAACCTACCAGTTTCCCAGTCCTAGAGTAAGGGACAGCTCTATGAATTCACCTTAAGAAGTATTGTTATATCTACCTTTACTGAATTCATAGGAATTTTGTCACCTAAAAAATTTCCTACTTCATTTAAAATTACTTTATTCTAAAAATAACTTCATATTGACAATTTTAATTTTTAAATTACCATATGAATAAAATAACATTTTCACTATAATCAGATATTTAAACTATTTTGAACAATCTCTCCAAATTGTTTAGACTTTAGTACTTGAGTCCTATCTACACTGTGGTTTTAAAAATTTATTTATCCATATTATATAAAAACCTTTCTTCATCTCCCTAGGCAGAAAGAATCTTTCCCTCTGAAAATCCACAGCACTTTATTCATGCTAGACTTAAAATACCATTTGTCTTCTACAATGTCTATTTATGTAAATAGTCTTATCTTTTCTAACACTCTGCCCATTGCAGTCATTCAATATTAAATAAAAACATATAAAATGAGGTCACATATGTGAATGCGCTTAGTAATCTATAAAGTAGTATGAAATATGTAACTATTACCAAGATATTATGCTTTAGAGTAAAAATATTAAGACTCCACTTGACGTACCGCAATTTACTAAATGATGCTATTATAACTTAAAAGCTTTAACACAGCTTCCTATGTAAGTGATCATTAGTTAATTGCCAATAACTTATAAAAACACTGTACACACTGTACCCTAATAAAAGGGGAGGGACAGATGTCAAAAAAAAAAAACCCAGCCCTAGAGACACTAGGGGTCGGCCTCCTTATCAGCCCAAGGAAAGGACTCCCAAAAGACTTCTAAAAGTTCTAGTTAACAAAAGAAGTTAAATGCCCAAGAAAATCCTACTATGTGCTTTGTAGTAGTTCATGATTATCAATATTAAAATGACCCATAAAAGATAACTTACTACTACATTTTAATTTTTTCAGTGTTGATTCAGTATTTCAACGGAAGTGAAAAGTGTTAACCTAACTGCATAAACAGCGAAGGTTCTCACGGTGTTCGATCCTGTCCTGAGATGAGTCAGGAAGAGGTGGACACTGGTTACTAATCACAGCGAGGTTCCTGACAACCACATTCTTTATTGAGTTTGCTTTATTTAATGATGCTGGAATACAGAAAGGATTTTTATTGTTTCCTGGGAAGTAGATATACATTTTTATTTTTTACTTTCATTTTTATCTCCTAATTAGTTTTGAACATCACTAAAATTCTCATTCACCAAAAGAGGAAAGGAGATGTCTACTGTTAAGGCCTAGGTAAGAATATAAATACAACTGAACATAACTAAAGGACACAAAATGATAAGGATCATACATGCCACTTTGGGGTCTAATAATCGGAGAGTTGTGGAGAGTCCATGTACAAAAATAAAAACTATCTACTAGTTTTTTCTTAAAATCCTGTTCTAGCCAAGAAACTTTCAAAAATTACTATCAATTTGCCCAATTAGTTCCAAATTGCCAAATCAATAATGTACAATCAGAACAACTTGATTCATCTGTATTGTCTCAGTTCTATGTCCAACTCAAGACAAGTAACCACGAGGCTGAGAAATGAGGTAATTTCTTGACTGTCTGGATGCCAACAAAAGAAAAAAAGTAGCACGAGTTAGTTATTGACATCTCATTACAGCATAAAAAAGACTACTGAGGGGCATACAGGCAACATTCAGATTTCATAGCTGAGACCTAATTTTGTGCACATGTCCAAGTATTTTATAAAGTCCTGATTCATGTTCAACTAATATCATCAATTTAGGAATTAACAAAACTAGTAAAACCAAAGAATACCAAAATGATTTTACAGCACTGTACCTAAAGTTTTACAGAAATATAAAATGTAACCTCTTTTTAATTTTAGCAATGGAGCACAGGTAAAACATACATGTAGTAGCATATATTATTTCAAGTTTCTACTGTAATTTATCATATTTTATTAAAACAATGACTTGTGGCATATCAGACTCTATGTGACAATAAGTGGTTTCTAATAATCAAAAAACACACTGGGGGGTCGGCCCCGTGGCAAAGTGATTGGGTTCAGCGCACTCTGCTGGGGCAGTCTGGGTTCACAGGTTCAAATGTTGAGCACAGACCTACACCACTGGCCGGCAGCCATGCTGTGATGGCGACCCACATACAAAACAGAGGAAACTTGGCACAGGTGTTAGCTCAGGGTGAACCTTCCTCAAGAACAACAACAACAACAACAAAAGACCACTGGAAGATGAACATCAAGAAGTCACCACTACTATAAAAATCTTTTACCACAGGGAGGCTTTAAAACGCAAAATAAACCACAGGTATGATTTCCGAAGACATCTGCCATCAGAACCATCAGTCCACTGCCTTCTGAACCACAGTCACAGCCCTTCATGGACTTTACATAATCTGACAATAACTTACAGTTATAAATATGCCAAACAAACAAAATATCAAAACAGCAGAGCAAATTAGCATTGGTTAAGTTCTACCCTGTGTTTGGGATCAAAATGGTATAATAATTTCTAATTCTCGTGACAAAAATATGAGATAAAATTCTGTTCTCACTATTCACCATTTACTAAGCGTGCCTCTTACTCCTATCAAAAACTTTTTAGAACAGAAATTACATATAAAATATCAGATGTCTGAGATGTTTCTACACTACTTTTTATTTTAAAAACAAGCCAAATTACATGTGATGAGTATATGTATCTATCTGATCAGTAACACATAATGAATGCTCTGTGAATGCACGTGTTAACGCAAAAGGAAAGAAATTCTTCAACAGACTCTGAGTCTCCCAAATATGGTGTGTGTGACTAACAGCTGAGAGGAAATGCAAGTGAAACTGTGTGCTGGAAATCCATTAAAATCCAGGCACAGAAAAACGCCTGGGTGACAGTGTAGCTGCATGTGCAAATTTGTGCAGGAATGTAGCCAAATTTTTGGCAAATCCCTCATGGTCTTAGATTTATTGACAATGGCCTTTCTTTTTCAGTTGTAATGTTACATTTAAAGAACATCATTTGAGTTGGAGGACCTGCCGGTTCATTAAAACAAAAAGGCTTAAAGCTTGGATTTACAAAGGCATAGCATTTCAAATAACACAAAAAAAAATTTGCATAAAAAACTACATGTCCACAAAAACTGTCATATGCAGCCAAAAATAAAATCACTCTCTTAGAAAAAATAAGCACGCTACTTTGCATTTCATTCTACATTTCCCTTTAAATATATTTTTTTAATTCTTCTGCAAAAGTAGTTTTTTTAGGATCATTATATTCTGAGAAGGGAGTGCTTTTAAAGGAGAATTCATATTTTAAAGTGTGCACTCAATACACTCCAGATTTCTTGATATCTAGTGTTGGCTTGTTCTTAGGAATAAAGTAGGTATCTAACTCCTTTACAAACCATTTAATAGCCACATTTGCTCCTAGTCACTCTGTACTGAGCCCCTCCTATGTCCTTATTGCTACGGAATGTTATATTAGAAAATGAAAGCATGGTATTTTTAAGTTTATAATTTACAGGTTAAACAAATGTATACAAAGTGCAAATATTCTCTAAACAGCTCTAATTGATGAGACTATAAAATAAAGAGCATTCTGAAGGAAAAGTACTGTAATATTTCACAAGTGAGCAGCGATAATAGGTAAAATTGACACAGCACTGTACAACTTAAGAAGTGATTCTCATAAAATTCACCAAATCCTCAAAACAACCCATGATACCCTATGGGGAATTTTATTTCCCATTTTATTGAAGAACAACCTGAGACCAAGAAAAGGTAAGTGACTAAACCAAATTTACACACTAAATAGTAGAGCCAAGATTCAAACTGGGCTCTCACAGCTAAATCAAGGCTGCCACTGAATTTGTAATTTTAAAGTTCTTTCATATAAGGTAATCTTACGTGACCCATCCTTATAACAGCCAATGAGATCATAGCAGCAGCTAGTCATCACTGAATGCTTATTAGGGAGCAGGCAGTGTTCTATACTCTAGTAACTCACTCACTCCTCAAAACACCCTATAAAAGGAAGGGTTATATTCCCACCAGATTTTACAGATGAGAAACCTGAGACACAAGGAAAATATGTAAACTGCTCACGATCCCACAGCTAATAGGCAGAGAATCAGAATGTAAACCCAGGGCACCTAGTTCCAGCACCTACTTCATCAGCCTCTACTCCATTCTTCAGCAAGCTAACGTCCAAGCAGGTTAAGAAACTTGCCCAAAGTCACAGGGAAAGAAAACCGCAGAGGAGGACAGGAGCAGGTCTAGTTCAGCACCCCAACCGCTCTTCCTCGGAGTAAGTGGAATCATTAGAATCATGAGGTCCAGGAGAGGTCAGGTGCCCCTGGGTAGAGATTGTTCTTTAAAGCAGAGTATGAGCACATGACGAGGAATTCCATCAGGCTAGAGAAGACTTATCTTCCATAGATTAGAGGCAGAAGAAAGTCAAATAAAACGTACGTGAGCAGAGACAAGTGTATTTGCCATTCTGATGCAGGGAGTATGAACTAAAGTGGATGAAAAGGGGTGACACTGACTACGGAAATTAGTAAAAGTGAAGCACAAGACTGATTCATTTTGAGAGAAAATTTAAAGCCACTGAAAGTTCGGGATGGGTGTTGTAACGCCTCCAAAAGAACCGATACTCTACTCTTGCCAAAAGTACCTAGCACACAGGAAGAAGTCACACAGGCACTGAAAGAATTTGACTTCACTTTTTCATTATTCTTTTTTTTTCACACTAAAACGTCATTTACACTTTAGCAACTCCTTTTCACTGTTAAAAACTCTACTGTGGAGTAGAGGGAAGGGGGAAGAGGGACATAACCAAGCATGTCACACCTCCCATTAGTTTCCATGCCATGAATCTACTGTGCTGGTTACTTCAGCATATAGATCTTACTCAAAATCACAGTAAAATCGGATGAAGAAAATCACAAAATCCCATGCAAACGAGTCAACTGAAATGACAACCTAAACCTAATGTACGTGTTAAAAGTAGAATTTGCAACAAATGGTGAAAAAAATCATGGCCGAGACCAAACGCAACGATCCCAGGATAACAGGAAGCAGCACATTTTAGAAGACAAATTAAATGAGGAAAACTAATCCTAATGGAATTTCTTCTCTCATTAGTTAAAATAAACCAGGTCACTGAAATGGGCTTACACCACAGCGTTTTGTTCATTTTAATTTCATTTTTATTTCATCAAACCATAAATTCCCATGGAAATACCTTAGACACGTGCTCACAATAATTGAAATGCCTAACATTTCAGCATAAGTACTTTTGCATGATCAACAAAATTAAAAGAATGCAGTGAGGTCCCTCCAAGTTTTTTGCTTATGTCAACAGCTATTTTATGAGTATGAGTTATCTTTGTGGTTCTAAAGCATGTGTGAAATACATTACAGGAGTCTGTGAGAAGCCTACTGCAGAAGATGAAGTGAAGATCTGAACTGCACACAGAAAACAGCAAAACCAAGCTGAACTTCCTAGAATATAGCAGCATACAATGTTCCTCGCAAAGCCGTTACTGTTAAATATACCTTGATGAACTAAGCTCAAGTGTAACTACAATTGAAATATATGATTCAACGGAGCTATGACCTATTTTTCCTCTCGAAAGCTAAAGGGAATAATGACTGTTGTGAGACTTACATTTTTCCATTCCAGGGTTTTTCTGAAAGTTATTTCACAGTAGAGCCAAAGGCAAAATGCACTTAGTGACATTTATTTGCTGTAAAATATAGTTATTTATGGTACTGCTCATAGGACAGACAGAATTTTAGTAACAATTTATTAAATGATAACAATTATATTTGCTCATTTATTTTTAAACTGTACAGAGCAAGAGGCATTCTCGAAGGAAATAATCTCAATATGTAATATGATACCTAAGTCTACAATTATAACTAAATGACATATTTACAGACAAAAAGACCAACACTCAACACGACAAATACAAAATTAACATATATGTGGTTGGAAATACCCACCCCTAGCAGAAAGCTTTTTGGTGTTGATAATTTTGGCAGCATATTCTTGTCCAGTAGGGATTTTCATACATCTTCTCACCACTGAGAATGCCCCCCTGAAAACCAATAATTAGCAGGTCATCAATATAATCAGTTCTGATATTCTGTTAAAAAATTACAACAATCTGAGCATTTTTCTGAATTCAGTGAATTGTGAGATAGCAGTGCACTACAGTAATATCCAGAAAATGAAGAATACTTCCTGGAAACCCAGACCTCCTTTAACGTTGAAGAATAAAAGTACATTTTATTTAACTGGGAGCACACATTATTAATCGACAAAATGAAAGGAACTGCCAATTACGACGGCTCTTGTTTGCAAACGAAATTTGAAAACATTTTACAATTCACACTCACACAGCACCCAACGCTCTGAGAAAAAAACCCTGCAAAGAGCAGAGCTGAGGAAGAGCAGCAAAAAATCAGCTGCCCAGTTATTTTGGCAAGGAAAAAAAATAATTTGGCTCCAGGTAAATACATAGAGCCATTGTTTTCATTAAAATAGAAATCTTGGGCACATTTGTGTGGCTTAACAAATCCTGGTTTGGTGATTTCTCCGTGCCCTTTCTTGGGCTGGGGGAGGGGAGAGATTTGAATTAAGCTGCTCTTCCGACATATTCTCCATGTTTTAACAGCAGGCAACATATAAGGATAAAATTTTCCTTACATTTCCTTTCATTTAACTATATAAAACAACAACATACACATAAAACCCACCCCTTTCATAAGCAATAGTCGAAACTAGCGATAGAGGAACTGGGTTTGATGCTCCATAAATCAACCTTCACGGCTCGGTCCCTAGGTCCCTTTGCACAGGTCCTCAGTAGGTCTCCTGTCCCCTTCCTTAACATCTCCAAGTAGTTCTGCCAGTCGGGTGTAGGAGGTCGTTTTTTACAAAGCTAGGCTACCCTTGGGAAGCTCGCTCCCGGTCTCCAAAGGGCTTTTCCGTTGCCTGTATAAATAAATCCTCCGGGAGAATGCGAAGATGCACGCGTAAATCCTAGGAAGGATGATGAGCGAGTAATCTAATGCAAAGAATGACAGTGGACATGGGGTAGGGGGTCGGGTTCCTTTGGGCGGCCCTTTTCCTGGACAGAACAACTACTGGATGCGAAATAGACTCTAAGCCAAGTTGAACTTTCGGCATCAATAAATATGGCACCGTCTGTGGCAGCAAGTTCTCAGCTGTACGCGGGTCCCGCCGCCGACACGCCGGCTAACCAGGAGGCATCTCTATTTACAGAAAACATGATCTATGTTGCATTTTACATGGGTTCTTGTTTCCTCTCCACACACACACACGCTCGCACACTTCTCAGGATGACAGCTACAACTGCAGGGCTCGTAAATCCACTAAGTCTCTAGGGCAAGAGGGTGGGGGAGCGAGAGAAGGTGGGCTGAGGATTATCGGAGCGGACCACAGCCGTGGTGGAGGGTCGTTCCCCTTCCCGGTCCCCTCTCCTTACTCTGACAGCACCCTCCTCCGAGCCGACCCACCAGGGGCCCTCCTCCCTCTCCCCTGCTCTCCCAAACTCCCTCGCCCCACGCGGGAGGCCGGCGGGTCGGGGGGAACGCGACCCGCCCTCTGCTGGAAAGGGGCCGTGCGGGGGCCCCGCAAAGGCGCTTACTTTCCGAGCTCCTCGAACAGCTGATACTCGTCCGTGAACCTGGTGCACGTTGTAGTCGAGGCCATCTCGGTGCGGGCTGTGCCCCCGGCCGGGCACGCGGCGGAGGAGACGCGAGCGGGCGCGCGGCTTCCCCGGGACTGGCCCCGCGGCGCTGTCACCCAGGGCCGCCCGCACTTTCCCGGCCGAAAGTGGCTCGCCCGCGAGGGCGTGTGCGCAGGGGCGGGGCGGGGCGGGCCGGGAGCTGACCAGAGAGGGCGGCGTGGGGTCTCCTCCCCGCGGCGCGCCCGTCCTCCTCCTCCTCCTCCTCCTCCTCCTCCTCCTCGGGGCCTCGCTTCCTTCTCCTCCTCCGCACGCTCCGCCGCCCCTGTCCAGCCCCTCTGCCCCAATGTGGGGGCAAGTGCTCACGGAGAGGCGCCGGGGCTCGGAACCCGGCCGGGATCGGGCGAGCAGTTGCGAAACGCGCCGCGCCGGGGCAGGGGGCGGGCGGAGGGGCGCCGGGGGCGGAGGCCGCGCAGCCGGCGGCGGACGGCGCGAGCCCGGCGGCAGCTGTCAGCGGGCGCGGGCGCGGGGCGCGCCAGGGCTCGGCCGAGCGTGCGCGCCGGGGCCGGCCTCCCTCCCGCGGGGGCCGCGACGGCCTCGCGCTCCCCACGAGCCCGCGCCGCTGCGAGCCCGCGCGGCCAGGGAAAGCGCGCCCGGCTCGGGCGAAGCCTCGTCGGCGCCCCCGGCCTCCGCCTCCTCCGCGGCGCCGCCCCCGCGCCCGCGCCGAGCCCCCTCCTCGCTGGTCCCACACCTCCCTCTAGCGACTCCAGCCGCGTCCCTTCGCGGCTCTCCCGCCTCCCTCCCCCACGCCCGGGTCTCACTGGAGCACACCCGTCTAGGGAGAGACCAGGTGGGTGGTAGAGGATGTGCGGGGGAGCAGCCCGGAGAGGATTTAGGTGAATGAGGCGAGACGGCCAGATCACCCAGTTCCACCCGCAAGGAGGCTCCTGCCCCAATCGGGGGCTGACTTGGCGGGAAGATGCGGGGAGCTCGTGCACTGCCCGGGGCTGCCGCCGGGGGTCGCGGAAGCCCCCGGCCCTGCTGCGGGCCCCGGGCACCAGGGACCACTCCACGCCGGCTCCCGCGCCGCCGTGGCCGGGTGGCAGGGCGAGGGGCGCAAGCCCTTCCCCTCGGGGCGGCTCGGCGTCGGCACAGCGGAGGCCGGATGTGGGCACCTGCCTGCTTCCAGAGAGGGGTCCCAGCCGCGCCCGCCCCGCCCGGCGCGGGTCTCTCCCTCCCTCGCAGCCCCTTTAGGAGGGGCGACGCCCGCCGTACGCCACGTTTCACTTCTGATATGACTGCCACCCGCTCTCCACCGCCCCCGCCGTGCACCGGGCTGGCTTGCCCAGACTCTGGCAATCCCCAAAGGCCTCTGCCGCGGCCCAGAGAGCTTAGAGCATCAAAGCAAAAACGCCGCCGCTCAGTCACACCTTCCCTTCCGAGCAACTCCCCTCCAACCTCGGTAAGTTCTGATAGTAAGATGGGTTCTCGCGAGATTTCCTGCTCCGGCGGCGGGGGCGGGGTAGTGGGAAGGTTAGCCGTTGGTCACGCGACCTGATGAGGGCTGACGTCACTCACATCACATGAACACGTCTAGCCTGTTCGCATCGCAAAGGGAAAAGGAAAAGGAGAGGTCGTGTGTGCTCTGCTTGCATAGGCTTAAAGATCTGGCCAGTTAGTGGCATATGAGTATGCTCCGTAAATGGCTCTCTGGAAAACCGCTCCACAGTTCCGGAATACGTCCTACTTGTTAGCAAGTATGTCGCTGTATACAGTAAATACGAGAAAACATAATTTTGCATTACATTTAAAATAGATAAATTGCGGATTGCTCTAACAACACCTGGGCCTGCCTTCCAGTCTTAAACTGTCTTTAATAAGCTGTGCAATTGCAGATTTAGAGGCAGACCAAAAACAGGCGGCTTTTGAACCGTCTATTCCAAGTTACTGGCTTTTGTTTTAAGGCTGTGACCCTAAAAATTTTGCAATTTTATTGCAGATTTGTTCATCGTTAGCGTTACGTCATGGACTCAAAATTTCACAGCTGGGAGATAAAAGATAACTTGGAGATACGGAGATTTTAAGATTTAAAGGAGTTGTTGCTTGCTCCCAGAGGCTGCTGTTAATTAGTTAATTACCTTGTCCATTGTCATACATAATCCTAATTCCCTTATTTCCTGAACTGGCGAATGCTGTTCTGCAAGGAAGTGAACTTTTACCAAAGTTCTCAAAGTGTTCACAATTTTTAACTCTTTTTATAACAAAATTGACATTTGTACATATTTTGATTCCCAGCCATAAAAAGCAAATATTGTGTAAAATGTAGTGATATGAGAAAGGATAATACCTAAAACTATACAAAGGAAAGAAATAAGGTGTCTAAATATTAATAATTGAGCTATAAAATTGAAAAAAATTAGTTTGGTCTAGGCTAAAGATTTTTAATATATCTTAAATATTTAGCAATCTGGTTCCAAGTTATAATGCAATAATTTAATATTTTTCCATGAATCTAAAAATGAAACAGAAAAGTAAAATTAAAACAATAAATAAAGAGTATAAAATTTTACAACTCTGGAGAAGAAAATTATTTTTTAAATATTCAAGTAATGAGGCTACATAGTTACAGTATTTATCTCATTTACCAATAATTGTAAATGGTTATGATAATTGTGTGATACAAGAAAGAAAACATAACCAAGTTTTAATATTGATGTCTTATTACACACTAAATGCATACTTTTTTAAGTAAACACTGCTTAATTTATGTTTGTCCTGTTCCTTGATCTGTATCTTGTACTAATTAAAATATTTCTCTTATTTAATCAAATACTGCCAGTTCTAAAGTTCAGACCTCCTTAAAACAGTAATCCTTCCAAAGTTACACAGAAATTCCATTTGGATTATCATCTCTTGCCTCCTTCGTGTTCTCCTGCTTCTGCCCTTGCTCCCCTCCCCCTTCATTCTAGTCTCTGCACAGCCGCCAGAATGATCCCCTTAAACCTCGGTCAGAACAAATCTTGCCTTTGCTCAAAACCTTCTGAAGCCTTCCCATCACAGTTGGACCAAAAACCAAAATTCTAAAAATGGCTTACCAGGCCCCAGGGGATCTACCCCCCTCCTGGGCTGCCTTAGTCTTCTTTCCTCAATTTGTGCCCTGGCTCATTCTGCTGCAGCCAACTGGCCTCTGCTGTTCCTGGAGCATGATTGGAATGCCCCTAATTAAGGACTTTGCATTTGCTGTTCCCTCCTTCTGGAATGTTCATCTCTTAGTTACCCTCCTGTCTCATTTCTTCACCTCCTTCCAATGTTTTCTCAAATATCACCTTATTGATGCTTCATTCCCCAGCCACTATATCAATTACTGCCCACTTTCAGACATGATTTCTAGTCCCATTCCCTGCTTTATTTTTCCCCTTAATACCTGTTACCATCTAGGATACTATAAATTTTATGTTTTTCCTTGTTAATTGTTTATACTTCCCAACTAGAATATAAACTCCCAAGGACATGAATTATTGTCTGTTTTGTTTGCTGTTCTATTTCCAGCAACTAGAATAGTGTTGGAGTGTAATAGCTGCTCAATGAATTTTGTTGAATGGGCGAATTAATTATTTTGCTGTTTAGATTATCTAATCACAATTTTCATATTAATGTTGGTAGTTGATAATTGATATACCAATAAGGTTTCTTATTGTAAGGGTGATGTTTTTCAGTTAAGATGGTCACAATGTCCATGATGAAAAGTGCTTATGCAGAGAAATAGATTTTAAAATACGTTAATTGACGTCAAGGGAAAAGGATCTAGTGCTAATTCTCTTGTCATTGAAGTCCATAAAGGAAGAATGAATTTCTGTTTTTTAGGCACTTTGGCCTTACTAAATTTTACATTGTAGTAAAAGATGCCAAAAGTTCCAAATAGCTAGGTCTCATTGTGAAGACCTGAGTCAATGTAAGGAAATGAAAACTGTGGCTTTCAAATGAGTTTTTGAAGAGCAAAATGGAAAACAATTTCTAAACAGTAACATATTTGGTTTCTCAATTGATTTAGATTAATCATACGAAAATCAGGATCGGCCAGTGTATTGCTTCCAGCTCCTAACTTTCCACTTTGCTGAGGTGGAAGCAAAGCATTCATAATGTTATCTTCTTTTAAAAATTACCATTGAATACCTGAAAGCCAATCACAGCAAACAAATAAGGAGGACTGAGGGGTGAGGAGTGGGAGTTTGGGGGAGTTGCAAAGTAGTTGTAAGCAAATTCCTATTACTACCTAGATTGCTAGGTTTCAGTCAGATGAAATCATGTTAGTGCCAGGACCTGGTGGAAATCTAGCTCTGAATGTACCCTATCCTTTTTTGTGATAGCATCAACTGACAAACAGCAGCAGAGAGCTAGAAGACAGACTGAAAATGATCACTATAGACAAATACCACATGAGAACCAAAGATGGAAAGTATCTTCTTTCTCTTTCTTTTGGCCACTTGAAATTAACAATTGCAAGACTTCAGTAGTCACAGTAGGAAGGGATAAGTTTCTAATACTTAAGTAAACAAAGCAGATGTTGACAATCATTGATTTCCCTTGCTACAAAGTTACAAGACAAGAAAACAAGAAGAGATGATGCTTTCTCCGGAGCTCCCCAAAGTGCAGAATCCATCAGTAATGAGTAGATTTCTGTGAGAATTTTAGCAGGGTCTGTATTGTAGCCACTCTTCACTACAGATTTAGAGGCAAGAAGAACAAAGCAACTTGCTGTTGCTTTTTCCAGTTAGCCTTGCCAAGGTACAATAACTTGACCCTGTAGAGCCAGACACAAATACAATCTACTCGTGAGTGGATAATCTGTTCACCAGACCATCCATTTGTGCAAGATGAATTTACAGATGAAGAAATGAACTAGTATTCATAAAACAAGAGTTAATACCAGGTTTCCTTTATTTCATCAGTTGCTGAAAGAATTCGTTTTTCCTAAAAATAAAAATGAATGTGTAAACAAATAAGAAAAAAAGGATATCCACACAATAAAGAAGTAGTGCATTTTCTGTTACTTCCATGCAGATTGGTTAGCATACTTGATCCTCCACAAACCTACTCATGTACCTAACACTCTGCTAAAAGACTTGTAGCAGCAAATTATATTAAATATGATGTATAAATCAAAACTGTATACAAGGTTGTGAAATCACTAATAAAGGAAAGAAAACGGATTAGCAGATGCTGAGTCTTCCGCTGTGCACCGATAATGACTTTCACTTACTACTGTTGCAACACTTATCACACTGGCCTGTAAAGAGACGACTGGCCCCTCCGTGGCAGCAGCTGCCCCCAGCGCTGCACTAGCACAGGGCTTGTGCAATAATAGGGGCTCAAAAATGCCTTTTGTTAATAAAAGAGGAATATAGGTTATCATCAGTTTTTGTCTTCCAAAATAATGCCCATTCTTTAATGGTGTAAAATGAGGCCTCTTTGTTGCAGTATATATAACGAATCCTTGTCTGTCCTTACCTAAGTTGACTTCTCTGCATCATTTCATACACTTGACCTGAAATTCTGTTGGTTTTGGCACAGTGGTTTAAGTTCACATGTTCCACTTCAGTGGTGAGGGGTTCGCTGGTTCGGATCCTGGGTGTGGACATGGCACTGCTTGGCAAGCCATGCTGTGGTAGGTGTCCCACTTATAAAAGTAGAGGAAGATGAGCATGAATGTTAGCTCAGGGCCAGTCTTCCTCAGCAAAAAGAGGATTGGCAGCAGATGTTAGCTCAGGGCTAATCTTCCTCAAAAAAAGAAAAAAAATTCTCTTGGTTTCCATGTCTGATACAACATTCTCCATTCACAGCACCTCACCCACCCTCACAACATCTTTTGTTCAGGCTCATCTCTGGGCTCTTTTTCTCCATCTTTATGGTAAACAGTGGGCTCTAGGGATTCCATCTTGGGCTGCTCTTTTTCTTATTTACACGCCTTTCCCAGGCCACCTTAATAACGCTCATTATCTTGATTTTTGTGTCTTAAATTTCACTCTCTTTAGACAAGAATGTCTGGACAAGGGATTTATTGATGCAGTGCTCTCAGGGAGGAAGGTGAGGAAGTGGAGGAAACAGGGCAAAAACAAACAAAAACCCAGTGTGTGTCTTCAGGCAAAGTCCCAGCCTCACCCTGACCTGCCTCCAGGCAAGGACTCTTCTCTTCCTTCACCAGCCAGTCCTGAACCACCAGCTATGGGAGAGCAGAAGAAAGGAGACTTAAACTCCCAAAGGGTCAGGTAGGGCCCTCCTTCCTTGCAGGCACTCGGAGAATCGAGAATCAGAAGGGGAAGAAACAAGAGTCAGTGGATATCAAAGTGCTAATGACTCTGAAATCTACATCTCCAAACCCCTGAGCTTCAGACCGGTGTTGCCAGCTCCCTATTGGAAATTTCCTCTCTGATATTCCACCTCTGCCTCTGATTCAACATGTCCCAAATTAATCTCCTGTGTTCCCTCTCCACCTGCACCTCCTCCACGTCTCAGTGGAACATGAGGGTCCCCTGTGACAGGCCCTCTCCCTTATTCCCACAACCAATCGCAGGTCCAAACACCTCATGCCACCCCCACTGCAAATGCCTTCGCCTAGGCCACCACCTTTTGTCACTTGGATTAAGGCGTTAGGTCACCCTTCTCTAGTGAATTCACACTGAAGGAGTCTCATGTGTCTCTCTTGAGGGTAGAGCTCATGATTAGCCCACCATATATCCTTAGAAAAGAAGTCCAGGACTATAATTAGTTTTTGGGTGGTGAACATGATGTAATCTACACAGAACTCGAAATATATTACGATCTGCATCCGAAAGCTATATAATGTTATAATCCAATGTTACTGCAATTAAAAAAATACAAATAAAGAGGGAAAGAAAAATAAAAAATAAAGAACGAAAGATAAATAAAAAATAAAGAAAAGAAGTCCAAAATGTTCATTACAGACTACCATGCATTTCCTGGTCTGGGCCCTGCTTACCTTTGTAGACTCAGCTGTCTTGTCCCCATCCCATACCCTGAGTCCTCAACATTTCTAGAATTCTCTATCTTCTTCTCTCCATTTCTCGTCGCTGTCGTTCTAGACGCAACTGTCATCATCCCAGCCAGTTTGCTGAAACAGCCTCCTGACTGCATTAATTCCCAGCCTGTTTCCGTCTCCTCCACACATCTGAGAGAATGCTCTTTTGGAAACAAATCTAATCCCACCACTCCTTTGCTAAAATATTTCAATCACTTCTCTAGCCACTTTGAAAGAGAGACCAAAATCTTTTACGTGTTTCAAAAAGCCCTGCAAACCTGTTTTTGTCTGTTTCTTATATCTTGTTTAAGAAGCCTTTGCTATTCAAAATGTTATAAATATATTTACCTATATTTCTCCTAATATTGTTATACTTATTATGATTAGTATTTTAACCTGTCTGTGGTATAAACCAGAGATCTACTTTCCTTTTTCCCCTAAAATAGATAGCTAGTTTTGCCAATGCGTTAACTGAATAGTTCATCTTTTCCCATTCACATAAAAGACCTTTTTTAAAAAATCAAATATCCACTTATTTGTGGGATTGCTTCGTTACTCTCTATTATGTTCTATTAATCTATTTGTCTATTCATATACCAATTCTCTTCTCTAATTCACGTAGCTGTGAAGGAGGGCAATATCTCCCTCATCATTCTTCATTTTCAAAACTTAACTTTTTCAAAAATCGATGGTTTGAATTTTAAATTGACTTTGCCGAAAATTGAAAATTATTTTCATCATGTAGGGGCCAACGCCAAGGATTCGCTGTATGCTCTGTATGGAGTGGACAACAAAAACTAAATTCAGATTAGATTTTAAAATGTATTTTCTTACTCAATTTATTATCACCAATCCTGTATAACTGTAGTACTTTTTGTTCTATTTGCAAGACAGGACCAGCTAATTTCTTATTATTTATTACAATATATTGTTGAGATACTACGTATTCATTTCCTAGACCATCAAGGCCTCTGATCTTTCTTCTCTCTCTGCTTATTTGCTTCCCAGAAGTTGGTTATAGACATGCTCCTTCATTCCTTCAAAAAGTAGAAAGAGAAGAGACTTTAAAAATCTATTTGCCCAATGAGATAAAGCATGTGGCTAAACCTACCCACCAAAATCTGTTCTATCCTTCTACAGAATAGGGTTGGGACTGAGCACATAGACAGAATACATCTACCAGACTTCTCTGCCCCCCGATTAAGTTCTTGGCAAAGGAAAGTGAGCAGAAATGATGTATACCACTCCAGAGTTGGCCCCCAACCCTCCATGCATGCTCTTTAATGTCCTTCACATTTCCTGGATGACCAGCATGGCAATTCCTAGCACAATCTTGTAAGTGTCGTGTTGAAGATGGCAAAGCCACTGTCAGCCTGGGGCCCTGAAAGACTTCACAAGAGCAGGGCTGTGGCTAACCTGGACCCCCTGCTCCAGACCAAAGAAATGAACTTCTGGTTCTTCAAGGCACTGAGTTTTGAGGATCCTATTTGTTTCTGTAGTTTAGCCTACCCTCCCTAAAACAGAGCATGTAAAAAACTCCTAAAATCAAAAGCCCTGTACAAATATAAAGTATCACTATATCTCAAAGCTTATGAATAAAATAATTATAATTAATGAATGAATGGAAATAGATGATTTGGTTATAACTGTATATTTTACTTTTCCATATTATGCCAGTTTCCATTAGTGTGGTAACTGAGAGTTGGCTATGTTGTAGAATGGCCCAACTCCACAGAACTAGTATCTATATGGTGCAAGTCAAAAAAAATAAATAAAAGAACCAGGTTACCATTCCCACTCTCTACTACTATTACACACACATACACACACACACGCAATTTCCATTCAATGGCAGAAACAGATTTTTAGAGGTTCTGGAAGCCATACCAACACCACTGCAAAAGGCCATGCACATTTCTCTATAAAACTCTCCCCATTTTTAATGCTTTTCTATTTTGTTTATTGTATCTGTGAAAAAAAAAGTTGCAATTAGTAGCTCATTTGTAAGCAACACTTCTTTTTCACAATTACTTGGCTCATTTAACAAAGAAGGTGTGCCCTCAAATTAAAAGTGAAAAGGTGTTTTTAAAGGTGGAGGCAATTAAGCTGGGTGAGTTATCAAAATGCAGAGAAACCAAAACCAAGAACTCCTGCGGCAAAAATGTGAAGAATTGTCGGTTAATTCTGCAACATTTATTCTATAGAGTGTGTGTTTGTATATTAGATCAAGCGCTCTGCGGATGTGATGTAAAGCAAAATAAATAGTGTCCCCACTTTTGTAAGGCTTACTTCTGTGTGGGGGAGATGGCGTTAAGTCAATGACTTGTAAACAATTTAAATAACGTAAAGGAAGAATATAAGGAGCTATGAGAATGTATGATATTTGTCTTGGTGGGGGTAGGCCAAGAAGGTTTTCCTGGGAAAGGATGAGCAAAGTGAGATCTCAAGGAACAGTAGGCGTTAACTAGATGGAAGATAGAAAGCACAGGGAAAAGCATTTTAGTAGACGCAACGTGGCAAATTCAAGGAGCAACAGAGGTCCCATGTGGTTAGGGTGCAGTGTGCAAAATGACATTGTGGGACGGGCCAGCGAGGCTCTTGTGGGGAACATAAAACTATACGAAGAACACTGTGGAAACAGTGGAAGGACTTAAGAATGGATGTGACATAAGGATTTAAGAACAGATGTGACAGTCTGTATCAGAACGGTCATTCTGGCTGCCTTGTGGAAAACGGATGTTAGCAACCTAAGGAGATCCGCTTCAAAGGAAAGATAGAAGGCAGTAGCTTGGATTTAGGAGGTGGTGGTGGTGAAAATAGAGATAAATTAATCTTTAAAATATATTTGGGAAAATTCATATTAAAATAATAAAAAACACACTGACAATTGAGACCATCTGTGTTAATAGGAGTTAGATAAAACTGTAGACGGTCATGTGAGCATGACTTAGATTTTGGTTTTTGTTTTTAGGACAACTCTGCCCGGGAAATATAGTACTAAAATCAATAAATAACTTCAGCATTTGCCTCAGGAAATTTCTTCAGATCATGTTATTAGAGACAGTAATCTGCTCATCTGGCCATATAACCTGCTCTTCAGTTTAATTATCCAGACTTCCCAGTATCAATCAATTTTAAACTATTATATTATGAACTTGACCCAATTCTCAATTTCCCTTCTTTTTTTTTTCTGTTTTTTTTTTTTTTTTTTTGTGAGGAAGACTGGCCCTGAGCTAACATCTATTGTCAATCTTCCTCTACTTTATGTGGGATGCCACCAGAGCATGGCTTGACAAGCGGTGCTAGGTCTGCACCTGGGATCTGAACCCACGAATCCCTGGCTGCCCAAGCAGAGTGTGCAAACTTAACCACTATGCCACCAGGCCAGCCCCTCGATTTCCCTACTTGAAAGACTTCCTTGAACCTCTTGAGGCCAGACCCTAAATCCTATGAATATCTCGCCTCTGACTTCTTGCTTCTGAAACTCTGCTAAGACTCTCTCAAGGTGGTATTCTCCCTGTTGTAATGCGTTTGTAGTGCTTTATTAACAGGTTGTCTGAAGATATTTTGAGGAGTTCAACAACATAAACACCAGAAGTCGTTTCACAAATTCTGGCATAATTATGCAATAAAATATATGCAGCTATTATTGCATTCAATTATACTATAGCAAAGTACTGGCATAGAAAAATGTCACAATATGTTAACTAAAAATTCAAGTTACTAAGGAGTTTAGTTTAGTTTAATCCCAGTTTTGTATCTTTGATTGTTTGGATGGGTTGATACATACAAAGACAGATAGATAAAATTCTCAAAAGACAACTTCCTAAATTTTAACTGTGATTGTCTTTGGGGGTAAGAATGTGAATGAATTTTTTCCAGTATTTTCAGATTTTCCCTCACTGATTATGTTTTATTTGTGTAATAAAAGCAATGAATGCTATAAAGAGATAAAACTCTTGAATTTGCATATACTTGAGAATTAGAATGTGGACTCCAGAATCAGAAAGAAGTTTAGAGGGGGCTGGCCCAGTGGCATAGTGGTTAGGTTCCACATGCTTGGCTTTGGCAACCCAGGTTTATGGGTTCAGATCCCAGGCTCGGACCTATGCCACTCGTCAAGCCATGCTGCAGAGGCATCCCACATACAAAATAGAGGAAGGTGGGTGCATATGTTAGCTCAGGGCCACTCTTCCTCAGGCAAACAGAGGAAGATTGGCAACAGGTGTTAGCTGAGGGCCAATCTTCCTCACCAAAACAAAAAGAAGAAGTAGTTTAGAATTTATAAACTATGTGACTTCTTCTTTGAGATTTCCTTGTTTGGTGATGGGGAATTAGGATGGAGGAATAGTAATAACTATTCTTTGCATGGCATAGTTTCACAGTAATCATGTAAGAAACATGCTATTTTTCATCTTATGGATAGAAAACTGGGGCACTAAATGTTTAAATAAGTTTATTTCTCGCTAGAAACAAGGGGCAATTCAAGTTTTACACTCAGGAGTGTCTAAGAAAATAATAATAGGTAACATTTGTTGAGTGGTTACTGTATGACTGTCGATCCTCTAAGGTAGTTTTCTATTTCCTTCATTTTACAGATGAGAAAACAAGAAGAGACCTGTGCGTGCAAAGGGAGGGGCAAAGTAAGGAATGAAACCCAGGTAGGCCAAGCCCTAGAGCCTCTATTTTTAATCACTATATATTATCTTCCATATTTTTGTTCATTTTGTATGCCACAGCTAGATTGTCATAGATAGATATACTTTATATTTTTCAAATGGGTGACGCTGAAAATATTTAGCTACTTAGGTTTGGCTGCTCTTCTGGGGAGGAGCAGAGTAGAGAGAGCAAATGGACTACAGAAGTCATGTCGTCAGGGGAAAACCAGCTGAACTTCTTACTTCACTAATTAGCTACACTAATTCCTAAGTGTCAAATCATGTCAGCCAGTCAACAACTGCTTTCCCAGAGAGATGGGTGACTCGTTTTGTAAATGTACTTCTTATGTAGCCATCGCCTCTCTCTGCAGAGGTTGGCTGAGCGCATGCTTCCTCTGTCCCTTGTGGGACTCATCTTCAGTTTTTGCTTCTCTCTGGCTCTGGTACCCCTACCCCCGTTCCTCAACTTAGTTTCTCTCTCTCTCTTTTTTTTTTTTAAAGATTGGCACCTGAGCTAACATCTGTTGCCAATCTTTTTCCTTTTTTTCTTCTTCTTCTTCTCCTTCTCCTCTCCAAAGCCCCTCAGTACACAGTTGTATATTCTAGTTGTAGGTACTTCTGGTTGTAGCATGTGGGACACTGCCTCAGCATGGCTTGATGAGTGGTGCCATGTCTGCGCCCAGGATCTGACCTGGCGAAACCCTGGGTCACCCAAGCAGAGTGTTCAAAGTTAACCACTCAGCCACGGGGCGGGCCCCTCAAGTCAGTTTCTTATTTCTTCTCAGGGCTAATCCAGGTTAGGGTCTGCAAATCTGACTAAATGGGGGAGGGAGGAAGTTAAGGGTAAACCCTGAATCCTCTGTAGATATTCCAATGACCAGAGGCAAACCCTTTTCCTTAATGGTCCCAGGCCATCTCATTTCCTTAGCACATTTCCAAGGTCTACTTCCCGAATTTCAATCCAGGCTCTTCCAACAGGCTGGCAAAGCCAATTCCTCAGAAACGAAAAGGAAGGATTCACATTCATATGGGTTCTGTCAATAGCTCCCACTGCCACCTGTTGAAGTCTGTGCACTCTGGCTTCCGTCTCTCTACCACTCTGAGGATCCTACTAATAACCAAGGACTCCCAGTGACCAAATCCAGGCAACTTGACTCAAGCCTCATCCTGCTGATAATCTGTAAAAATCTACAGAGTCAATTACCACCTTTTCTTGAAACCATCTCCCTTTGACTTCCTCAATTCCAGGTCTCCTTGTTTTGCTCCTTCATTATTCATTTTTCCACCTTGTTCTTCCTTCCCTTTTTCTTTAAATTTAGGCTTCTACCGCTACTTTGCAGCAGACATCACTGACAAAGTCTTTGTCTATGGCCTCCATATCGATTCTCCCACATTGTGATCCCTTACCCCTGTAGCTCTCCAGAGTTGCTCATTCTTACATTCCACTTCATGCTTTGATGCCAGAGTATAGCCTTTCCAAAGCCACAGTTTCTGTTAATGGCACCATATCCCCACTTATTCAAATTCAATCCTTGGACTAATGTTTGATCTCTTCCTCACATTCCCCATTTCCAACATTACCACATCCTGTAGATTCTATAGTAAAAATATCTGTAATAAAAATACCCATTAGGATTTATTCCTTCCCACTTATATGCCATCATCACAGAGGGAATCTATTATCCTGGGTCTTAGTGACTGCAGAGGTCTCCTAACTGACTGTTTCACCTACTGAGCCTTCTCCCCAAACCACCAGCCCACTTCTCCAGTCTTCTATGATTTCCATTAGTCACCTTCTGTAGTAAAAATAAAGCCAAGTTAAAAAATGAGACCCTAAATAAATTTCCAGCCCCATATGCCTTCCTCCCATAATAGCTGTCATTTGTTTAGCATCTACTCTGTGGCAAACACTTTGCTAACCCCTTTACATATATCATTTTTAATTCTTTCAACAACGTTGACAAGTAAGGCTTATTATACCAATTGTACATTTGAGCAAACAAGATTCAATTAAAGGTATGTTTGCTTTCACAAGGTCACACCTACTATGAGGCAGATATAGCTGTCATCTGATGCAAGACCTTTGGATTCCAAAGCCTGTTCTAAGAATTTACTATATGATACAAAGATACGTAAGTTAGACAATCACTAGATAAAAATTAAAATGTTTGTTTTCTATGTGACTATATATCAGAAAAAGTTTAAAAATCAATCTAATGAAGTTAAAAACAACACACTCTCGGGACTTTTTGTTGATATTGTTTGAGATGAACATAAGTACAAGAAAATAGATATTGATACTCTAACCTATTGTAAAGTATTTATTCATACCAAAACTGTGATTGTCACTGTTACAAGGAAAACTGTGTACCACACACCGAGCAATGATGGGATCTCCTCTGGACGATGTATGAAATGGATGCTTAGTCGACACACGCTTACACAAAAGATGTCTGTAATGAATTGTGCAGAAAAGTGAGTTTGCCTCTCATGTAAAATGATAGAAAGACAACCAAAAAGCAACTCCCTGTTTCACCAGCTGGAAGGAAAGTAAATATGCCTATGAAGATGACCTGTGAAGACCCAAGATGCCACAGTTTATGAAAAAGCAGACTTTTCCTCACAATCATAAAACCAAAACAAACAGAACAAAGCAAAAAGCCTTGGTAATAAGCTACTGCCCAGAGAGGGCTTATTAACACATCAAGTGGTTCCATTCTTGTTCTTATTTATTCCTCTGTTTCTATCTTTGTTCCTTTCGAGTCATTAAGCTGTTTTTGTATAAAAGCTCTGATTCTTTCTTTTTACCACCTCTCCAACTCTATGTTTGCAAATTGTTCCAAAGAAAGAAAAGGCATTTTATATCAAACGACACAGCTTATAGTCCAGCCTGAGGAACTCATTATGCATAGGAAGTGAATGAAAATTAAATGCATTCTGGATGCAGTTGAAGGCAATCCTTTTTGTTCACTGAAGGATTTGTCAGCCTCTGAAACCAAGATCAATCCAGAATTCAAAAGAAGGCACTTTGGTCTACTCAAATGTCAGTTCAATGTAGATTACGGGCAGCATCTTATCAGAATCTGCCAGTGAATCTTAAGACATTATTTTCAAGCCAGGATTTATGTAATTGTTTTCAAGGGTCAGGAATAAGCTTGAGCTACCTTAAGCAAAATGAAAGAATTTATTATAAAGATTCAAGAATATTTTACAAAATACAGTGTAGGAATAAACATTTGTCTCAAAAGGTTTGGAATTTAGAAGTTGAAAAACATCAGAGCTAGCAGTATTCTTACTCCATCTCTCATTTGCAGTTCTTTCTGTGCTCTGCTTTTGATTTTGCACTGCATGAAATGGCAAGGCAGTCCCATAAAGTTGTACAGGTTGCTTACTATACAAGGGTGTCCAGCCAAGGGAGTTAAAATGCAATCTAGTTCTGCTAGCCAAGATATGAACCCTCATGGCTGAGTTGTCCTAAAAGGGTAACTTTTTCTAGTTTCTAAAAGGCAACCTATGGGCAGATGGAGACCCCATCAAATGGCCATGGTTTTCCATATTTCAGGTCCAGTCATACAAAGAAAATGAACATGGTTCAAATTCTAAATCTCTAGAGAAAAGATTGAATGTGGTACCCACTTCGGATTCAATTAGCGATGATTCAGAAGGTAAGGATATGTTTTAAAAAAATTGTGAATTGGTTAGAATTTGGTGGGTAGGGCACTTATTCACAAACCTCTAAATTTCTGTATTTCAGCCTGCCCATGAACCTCCAACTGTTAGAGATTTCCTAAGAGTCGATTACTTATGAGGTTTATATTCGAATGGAAAATATGCCAGAGCAATAGAAATAATCTGGATTTGGAGGAAGATCTAGTTCTTTTTTTCTCACCATATGTGTAAAATTCATTATGAGTTGGCTTTGCATTTCTCCAAAATAAATGGAGACCCATTTATTTTGCAATTAAAATTTAAGGTGTGATTGTTAAAATATTTGTTTTGCATATTTCCTCCAGAATAATTTTTGTCTTCCTTTTACAGTTACCAGATTTAGCAAATAAAAATACAGCGCATTCAGTTATATTTGAATTTCAGACAAATAATGAATAATTGTTTAGTGTAAGTATGCCCATGTAATATTTGGGACATAGATATACTAAAAAATTATGGCATGGGACATACTTACACTAAACAATTATTCATTGTTTATCTGAAACAAACAGAACTGGGCATCCTTTATTTTATCTGGCAGCCTTACTTCCATTTTATTATAAGTTGAACCCTATAGAAATACTTTTAGACATTTCCAGATCTAAGTTTGGCAGAAGGATGGAGTCAAGGAAATAGAAACAGATGTATAGCCTTACATGTAAAGGACATTAAAACTTGACTTGGTGACTTTGCAGTGAAATATGATACATGATTGCCCAGTCTATATGAGTAAAAGGTCTATGTTTTCTTTGATGGAAGAAAATGAGTGAAGAATATGTTGTATTGTTTTCATGGCATTATACATATATGCAATTTCACAATGGAGCAAGGATATTTTATAAGTAAAATATAACTAACTAAATAGCACATAATTCATCAGAAAGCGAATTAATTTTTTCAGAGCTGCAAAGAAGTCAGATGATATTTCCATACATTAATGTCATATCTTTTTACTTTTCATTTTATTTTAAATATTTGTAATAATACTAAATTAACTATATAGAATAACTGCAATTATTTATAGTCATTTTTTAAAAATCACCTAATATTGCGCTTAGTCCTTAAGACTTCATCCTGCTTTTGAAACCATGGCACAATGTATGTGTGTTAAACTTAAAAACTTAAATCATAGAGTTTTGCCAGAGGCTAGCTATCTCACTAAGTCATATTCTATAACTTAAAAAGCTGGTTTTGTTTTCCTTTTGTTTTTTGAGGAAGATTAGCCCTGAGCTAACATCTGCCACCAATCCTCCTCTTTTTGCTGAGGAAAACTGGCCCCGAGCTGACATCCATGCTCATCTTCCTCTGCTTTACATGTGGGACGCCTACCACAGCATGGCTTGACAAGCGGTGCCATGTCCGCATCTGGGATCCGAACCAGTGAACCCCAGACCACTGAAGTGGAACATGTGAACTTAACTGCTGTACTACTGGGCCAGCTCCTAAAAAGTTGGAATAATTATTTTTTAGGTACAGATAAAATGCACTTGGGTGTAGATTTAATCAGGTAATTTCAATAAAAGTATGGTTTCTATAAGAAATTAGAGAAATATCTTAATTTTCCTTTATTACTCAAAAGTACCACCACCATAGTTATTTTAGGGATTTGATGAGCACTATTCTGTTCCATGCAGTATACTAGTCAAGATTTGTGTTTTGTTCTTGTTTCCTTTTCATGATTCCTAAAGGTAAATATTATGATCTGGATTTGTTAAAAAGCTATTAGAAACTGATACATAGAAATATTTATTAGCTCCTCTAAGCCACACATATAAATAGCAGATGGTCATATCTGGTCCTGAAGCCTATATCATATACCATAATAAAAAAATAAATTTATTGTATTACAAAAATATTTGACCCACCTCCAAGGGAGGAAGTATTGATAATTTACCTTAGTTTCTTGATTTCTTTAGATTACTAACAAAGATGATTTTAAGAATTAATTAACATTGCTATTCAACAACTTTTTTTGATGTAGTGAATTATTCAGCTTCAACAGTGGTATGTTGTTTAGGGGACTTGGAGAATGACCTATGTGTCATCCTTTGGTGGAAATAGTTTTGTCAGTTACAGTAATTTTTTATCTTTGAAGAATGCTGTCAGTCTTAGGGAATGAGCAACATGGTGCTGACCACTAGAGGGCTTGAGATGTGCGAACCCTGTTCAGAACCTGGTGCTGTAGCACTGATGGACGTTTCATTAAGGGCTTCCGGTAAACTTTGAAAGGGAAAATAGACACACCGACCCTATGGATCTCATACGACTGACCCATGTTGTAATTAAAATTGTCTTTAATGTTTGTTAGAATCTTTACTTCTAAACAATTGTATCATTAGGGTGGTTATTTTACAATTGTTATTTGATACATCTCCCAGAGAGTCTTAATGAAATTGGAATATAATGCAATTGAAGTGAAATTTTGGAATCAACAGTTGGGAGAGGCCCTTAGAATACCTCCTGGGAACAGAAGCCAGTAGAAGACTGGAAGAGATCCTCTGGAGAGAAGAAAAGAAAAGATGACAAAAGAGCAAGGAGAACTAAACAAAAAAGATTGGGTATTCTTCCCTGGTGGGATTGGCACGCACTTGGCAATGTGAAGCCAGAGGTTGAGACACTGGTCTAGGTAGTAATAATAATTATAAAAGTGACATTTATTGGATTTTCACTATGTGCCAGGACTCTACAAAGATATTTATGTATATTAACTCATTGAAACATCCCAAAAACCTCATGTCATTTGTCCTATTCTTCTTCTTATTTTACACATAAAGAAACAGAGCCTTCCCTCGTAGACCGTTGCCCCACTCCCCTAAAAAACAAACAACATTCAATGAAGGCTGTGGGGGATACAAAGCATCTTTCCTAAAGCAGATAAATCTATAAAGACTCAAGATTAGGAGCTTATTGAGTTCAAGATCTAGAACAATGCAATGTCCCAGGTGAGGCTCTATCCTTTATGAGTTTTGGGAGAACTGAGGTCAGTGTCTTTAATAACATCTATAATAGGAATTAAATCTCATTAAAAATATCTGATAATTAGAAGTTGGGAAATTGCACATGGTCTAAAGTCTTGTACGGGGGACAAGGGCAAAGGAAAATCTTAGTAGACTACATTGTTAGAGGACTAGCTATTTAAAGGCTGTTCTTGCCATAGGTTCTTCATGGCTTTAACTGGTAAAACAAAGCAAAACACAATAGAAAACAAATGCCTGATGTATTAAATATGTGTTTTATAGCAATTTCTGGCAATTGAATTTCTTGGTCCAGCTAGTGGTGAGAAAATCCCATATTTTTGATATTCTCTGAAGAGCTGAAAAAGAGGTGGTGAGAGGTCATGCCACTGACCCATGGAATATTACCTGTAGGGAATCCTATGTAAATAGGCACTTATGATAGTTTTAAGCATAAACACTCTTAAGACTGTAACACACAATAATGAGTAACATACCTGGAGAAAAAATATTTCAGAGGAGGAAGTGACAGATGAAAACATTGAATTAGCCATTGTCTTTGGCAAGATGTTGTTCCTGGGTGACTCCAATAAGCATAATAATGTAGTATTCTCTAGGAGTATTCAGCCATTTGAATGCAGAAACGGATTAACAGAGAGTTAGATTTAACCAGAGTTTAGGTTTTGCCAGGAAAGAATGGTTTCGGGGGAAAGGAAAAAGGGAGTTAAGGATATTTGTTGGGAAGTAGTTATAGGGCAGAATCGTGAAAAACAAGCTGGATAGTGTGATACGTAAAGACATGGGTTTATGATGAGTAAAGATAAATTACAGAGTCACGGGACTGGTGGTCTTGATGAATTGGTGAATTGCATGAGTGGAGTACTAGAGTGAGTAGATTGGAAGAATAGCGGGTGATAGTCAGAATGAGATGTTTGAAACTGACATGCAGAGATAGTACAGTTTTGGGTGATATGACGAGGTCTAGATATGAGGTGTGAGTGGGCCATGGAGAAGGGCTGGAAGAAAAGATTACTGGAGCTAAAAAAACAAAAGAATTTAGAGGTTAAGGTGTCAGTTGGATCATCTGGTTGGATTTTGAAGTAGGTAACCATGATGACAGGAGAGGTGTTCATGAGTGAAGAGCAGTGACTCAGAGATCCATGCATGGCCCAAGAAGGAAGGATATAAGGTGGCAAAGTACGAGAATGCATGTTTCAAAAGATGTGTGAGTTTTGAAGAAGGGAAGAAGAATGACAGTTTGGAAGTAGGAAGAGCGAGCAGAGAGGACAGTACTCAAGCTCCAGGGATGCATAGCATTTAGAGTGTGACGAGAAAAAATAAAAGTAAATCCTTCCCTTGAAGGGCTCCAGAGAAAGCAGTGTTTTCAGGAGCCAAGTTAAATTTCAGCAAAAATCTGAAGGAAATGTTCATTGAAGAGGTTAAAAACGAGAGGAGTTTTCTGATGACAGAAGCAAGTTTGGGTAGAAGGGCTTGGGTGACCAAGAGTGTGGGAGATGTGGTCAGATTAGCGGAGGCTGAGAGCAGGGTGGTGATGAATACCTGCGTGAAACTGGGTGATGTGGGAAACTTGGACACCTCATGGTGATACAGGAGAGCTGGTGTTGGAGACATGACGGAATTTGTTTCTGAAGTCACAGGACACAGTGATTGAAGGTCATGGGGTGGCTGGTCTTGCCTGCAGCCGGAGGTGGGGTCTTGTGAGGAAGTATTCTCATCCCTGGGTTTTCAGAGCAAAGGAGATCTGGAAATCTTGGGCCGCATGTTGCTGGAGAAAGAGCAGCAATTCAGTGCCCTTTGCTTCCCATGAAGGGCCCTCTCTATGAGGTAATACTATTTATTCAAAAAACTTCTACAGACCCTCTAAGCCCAAAAGTAGCCTGCTCTGTGAACCCTTTCCAGACCTCCACATCTCACAGTCAGTCATTTCCTCTACAACGCAAAGCACTTTGCACAAACAGCTCTTTGGACCTGTATGGTATTGCATTATAATTATTTATGTATCTGTCTCTCCCCGTACACACCGACCTCCTTGATGCACAAATTGTGGCTTACTTTGTATCTGTACCAAAAACTGGATCCTACCTCACACAAGTAGGTAACAAACTTAGGACCTATTAAGTGCTCAGTAGTTTTTGAGGGATGAACTAAAGTGAATTAAGAGTCTGCTTCAGCAGTATTAGCATTATGACTACCTGCTGAGTTTCCTACGGGTAAGCATTGTGCTAGACGTTGTATACACCCAATCCTGATTTGGTAACAGCTCGGGTTGCTGTAACAAATGTATTACACACTGGGCAGCTCAAACAACCAACATTTATTTCTCACAGCTCTGGAGGCTGGAAGTCCAAGACCAGGCAGCCAGTGTAGTTGGGTTCTTGGTGAAGGCGCTCTTCCTGGTTTATAGATGGCCCTCTCCTCATTGTATCCTCACATGCTGAAGAGCAGAGAGAGAAAGGAAGCAAGCTCTCTCATGTGTGTCTGTTTATAAGAGCGCTAATCCCATCATGAGAGCTCCATCCTCACCACCTGTTACTGCCCAAAGGCCCTGCCTCCTAATAGTGTCACCTTAGGTGATAGGATTTTCATATATAAATTTTGGGGAGACACAAACAATCAGCTCATAACAGTAGATGATACTATTGCCATTTTACAGACAAGAAAGCTGGGACTCAGTCTCAAAGACTGTACAGTCAGGAGGATGTAAAACCAGGAATCAGTCCTAGTTTATCTGATACTAAAAGCTTTCAATTCCATCAACTGCTCTCCTGATTCTGTTTATGTTCTCATCCTAAGATATAGGAGTTTAATCATTGCCAACGCAGATTTAATACTGCAGTGACGAAAATAGAGAAAATAAAGATTGGTAATTTTACTGTGATGTTTACTATTTATTAATGTGACTTTTTTTTTTGGTAAGGGAGATTGGCCCTGAGCTAACATCTGTTGCCAATCTTCCTCTTTTTGCTTGAGGAAGCTTGAGGATTGTCAGTGAGCTAACATCTCTGCCAGTCTTCCTCTATTTTGTATGTGGGATGCTGCCACAGTGTGGCTTGACGAGTGGTGTGTAAGTCTGCGCCCAGGATCCATAATGTGACTCTTTTTAAAAAATGAAGCAAATTATCTTTCTGGAGAGTAAAATGATACAAAAGGAAAAAAAATGGCTTATATAATTCAGATTTGATCAAAACTTACTTGGTTTATAGGACAAAATATGCAAATTATACTCAGTTTGAAAGTAAGCTCAGCTAGGAATATGCAAAGAACTCCCAAACACTAATTCCACCAAGACAGAGAGAAATACCGAAAAGTCCCAGAGTGTCATAAAGTTTCACAGAAATTCTCACACAGGTAATAAAATATGGAAGTCTATTTTGCACTTGAATTATTTAAATTATAGTACGTGTTTTAGAACATGAGAGCCCAAAGAGCCTCATGTGCCTTTCACTTCAGAATATTCTCCTTCCCTAAATCAAATGCAGTTGAAGGTCCAGGGCCCATGTTGGGCTTGCCCAAGTCAGAATCTCAAAGGGTCTCTGATGTGAATCCTACATTCTGAGTTGCACAAGAGAATCATGAAAACATCCTTCCTTGGCAAAAGCTGAGGTGTGCAAGGCCAGAGTAGGGGCTCTCTGCATTCTGGAGAGTGGAAGATCTGAGCACTTTTTTAGATCTGGGAAGGCGTAAAGGTCCTATTTCTTTATTCTTATCTTCTGGGCCCTCATAGGAGCATCAAGTTCAGCCTGGACAAATGAAAGGATTCCAACTACTCAGTGATCAAAGCACTCAATTGCTGGTCTTGTTCCTGTGACAGTAACTTGATTGTACCTGGGAGATAAGCAGAAGTAACAGCAGCAGCAGCGAGTATTTTTCAGAACAAGGAATGGTTGTAAGGATTGGTGTCCCTGAATAGGTCCTTAACAGATAAAGTATTTATTTAATTAACTTGATCCAAGTGGCCAGCTAAATCAGATGATTTGGTAAAATAACTAAAGCCAGTAAAACACAAGGTCTTGAATTATGTAGCTTGGAAGTTGACATCCAAAAGCGCAGATAATTTGCAAATCTTCACTTCATTTGATGCCTCATAGCCGTATCTTGAGGCTTACGGGCAAAAGGAGCAGTAGTTGGTTCGTTACATAACTCAAGGCTTAAGGAAGAGGCCAGACTGGCAAAATTGGAATTAACTCTGTGGGCACAACCTCTGAAAGAAAGGCACTTAAATCTGATCCGCTAATCTGCCAAAACTGCTGGACTCTGAACTAACCTTCAGGTGCTTACCAGGTTTAACTATTTTAAGATCCAACAATTTCTATTTAGACTAAATAAGATCAGGAGGATTCTCTGACATAACTGCTGGAGACATCTGAATAGAATTTATCCTGGTGAGTTTTTAAAACTTTGAATAGGAAACAGGAACAGCAAGAGTTACTAGCTGTGTTATTAAATTCAACTGTAATCCCGGAAATCTTATCTTTACTTTTAACTTTTATTTGCTGACTATTAACCAGAGCTTTAAATCTTTTCCTAAAATCAACTCTCCTGCTAAGACATGGATGCTGAGGGTGTCGGGTAAGTTAGGAGTCGTCAGGATTTGGGGTTGGCCATGTGGGAATGAGGCTGGCTGATATGGTAAATCAGAAAGGCAAGAGATCATGTTCAGAGGGTCAGCCAGGAAGCGGAGGGACAATATGAAAAATTCAGAGTCTAGAATTGCAGCTTGTAGGGATAAGAATGCCTGGCTGAGAGATTGGGATGAAAAGGGTCAGAGACCCAGCAGGGATGGAAAATAAGACAGTCAGGTACTTAACCTTATGAGCGCGTGCAGCAGGAGGCTAGAATCTGAAGCACAGAGTCTAAATAGTTGTAGATCATTATTAGTAGTGGATATTCTTAGCTATTGTTATTGGTTTTATATTTAATCTACTAAGGCAGAGATTCTTACAGAGCTCTTGTAAGGCCTGAAATGTTGTTAAAATACTGGGCTTGAATGAAGGGGCAGCTAGAGGCAAGTGAGACCTGCGTGGAGTAGGAGAATGAGGGATAGGGAGCCGGGCAGATTTCCTACCTACAGGATTCCAGAAGGAAGTGGGCTTAGGTTTGCACCCAGCTCCATCGTGTATGCCTGTATGATTAAGCTAAAGCCATTTAATCTTTCATAATGTTTAATATATATAGTTGCTATGGTAATAAACAAAATAACATATATACCATGTCTGATTTAGAGTAGCCACTCAGTAAATGTTAACTTCCATCCTTCCTCATCTAGCACTTAAGCGTACCTTACTTATGGCGTACTTACTGACAGCACTAAGTGTATTCTTGTACCTCCCACTGGACTCTTTTTCCCTTGATGATAGGAAATGTGTGTTGTCTTTGTATCACCAGTATATGCCTTGCACATAGTAGGTGATTAAAAATGTATTCCACAAACATGGCATAGCTGGAAAATATTCTCCTCTTAAAAAGACATGAGGTAGACATAAAAACATCTAAAATTTAAGACATTCAAAAATTTATCAAGGAGTTAAAAAAAACCCATATATACATTACTCATATTTTCTATAATAGATGTCAATGAGATTTATTTTTAAAAAAAGACTGATGGAGCTCACTATGGTAGGAATCAGAAACGTGGTGTAAAGTCAGTTAAAATGGACTGAAATGGACTTACTGTCAACAATAGTAGTTGAAAATACTAGACACTTGTTTTCCCAGCCTCTTTTGCCACTGATGTGGAATATCCCCGGTCACTGACTTTGTTAAGAATTCACTCTGAGGCAGTAGGAACTTCAGGAAGCTAGTATTGCTGGGACTAGCAGTGGTCCTGGGTCAAGGTCCAACACCAGTGCTGGGCACATTGGGGGCACAGTGGTGTCTTCCACAGACAGATCTGTTGTGCAGATTGATTTTGAACATTCTCTCTCAATCTTTCATCAACCTTCCCTGGAGATTCTGGGAGCAATCAATAATATCCTTCCAAAATATTCAATTCTGCTTGCAACAGAACAAGAATAGACTTTAAATATCTTCTCACCCACGGTGCTCAGAATATATTGTTTCTTTTCTTTACATTTTACCATGATGATGATGACAGAGTAAAGGAAAAGATGCTGGCATGAGGGACATCTTGCTGTGGGGAGGAAAGTTTTATGTTAGTACTTAAAATCAATTAAAACTTATTTCTAATAATATTAACAGAGACAACAAACAGCAATAGCAAAGAGAGAGACTGTGTATAATAGATAAAAAAATTGAAGAGGTAATTGCAATTTGCTGTCAAAAATGTTGAGTTTGGTAGTCTAGGAGTTAAGTACTGCTGGTTAGGATGAGGGTGGATTCAGAGAGGGAGAAGAGTCGGATGTAGCTGATCACTCTAGCACTGCTCTGTCTTCAGTAAGGTTTCTGGCTACTCCCAGAAAATACCCACATCCATTTATTCCAGCAATGCTGCCCTTCTGTGTCATCAAATCTTCACTCTCTACTGGATCATCCAAATCAGTATACACATACACGGTAGTATTTCTTACCTTAAACAGACAAACAAACTGCCTGTTTTTACATCTTCTTCTGTCCATATTATACCCCGTTTGTAGAAAAACTCAAGGAAGAATTGCCTATACTCATCTCTAGCTGCTATCTTTCTATTCTCTCTTGAACCCACTTCACAAGTCTTTCTTCCCCATTCAAGTGAAACTACTTTTGTGAAGGCCACTTGTGACCTTCTTGTGGCTCAATCTAACAGTCAGTTTTTAGTCCTAAAATTACTTGATCTCTCCTCAGAATTTGGCCCAGTTAATTGGTCTTTTTCTGAAGCACTTTCATCACCTGGACTTTAGGACAACACTCTCTCTCCCACCTCGCTCGTCATTCTTTTCCTTTCTCATGTGGGTTCGTCTTCGTTTCTCAGTCCCTAAATTTTGCAATCTCTTAAAGCTCAGTCCTTGGAAACACCACTGTTCTTTAATTCTACTCACTCCTTAAGTGATCTTAATCCAATTTTATGTCTTTAAATGATATCTATACAGGATAGACTCCAAAATTCATAACTCCAGCCTAGACTTTTCTCCTGAACTTCACTTTTACATATTCAATTACCCACTTAACATCTCCACTTGGATTAGAATAGACATCTTAAACTTTACTTTTCTCAAACCAGATTCCTGATTCCCCTACCCTAAACACTCAAATCAGCTCTTTCGGTAGTCTTCTCCCTAAGTCTCCATGAGTCTATAATGACTCTACAAGTCGTTATAGAGTTAATGAAAACTCCATCTTTGCAGTTTCTCAAAGCAAAATTCCAAAGTCTTCCTTGCTTCTTTTCCATATCCCACATCCACTTCATGAGCAAATTTTGTTGGTTATACCTCAATCTGTCGAATTCTCAGTATCTCCATTGCTACCATTCTGGTTCAAGACACCAACTCTTGCCTCAATTACTGTAAGAATCTCTAACCGGTCTCCCTGCTTCTACTCTAGACACCTAGCATTTATTTCCATCCAGCAGTTGGTGTGAATTTTAAAGAACATGTCAGTTTATGTCATTCCTTTCTGCACCTGGTAAAATCTGAAGCCTGTTCTCTGACCCTCAAAGCCCTACTCTGTCTGCTCCTGCCACTCCCCTGACTCCAGCTACTCTCACTCTATACCTTGTTCGCCATGCTCCTGCCACACTGGCCTCTTGTTGCTTCCTGCCTCTGCACTTGTCATTCCCTCTACACAAGACATAGGGAGCCAAAGCATGGTTTTCCTCCCTCATTTCCTTCTTGTCTCTGTTTCAGTATCATTATTGTGAGGCATTAAATCCTTCCCAGACCCGACCTGTTCAGGAAGCTCTCTAGGGTACTGGACTGTAGTCCTCCCTGGCTTACAGGCTTAGAGCCTAGGCCTCAGAAGCTGATCTACTACCTGCCTTGCAACTTATCTTTCCTGACTCCGGGTAATCTCTACATCTAGTTGCCAGCCCAAGTCGTGGCCCAGCCTAACTTTGACCACAATTAAAACCAGCTGCCCACTGGAGTAGTTCCTCAAATTGGCAGCTCAGTTCTCTGGCCTGTTTCCCCATTTTGCTGTGATTATTACTATCCCTTTGAACTCTGCTGATGAAAGAGGGACACCTGTAGAGGTTGCAGGCCAGGCAGCGGTGATAGGATACACAGAGAACCAGATGTGCCAACTGACAAGGTTTGGCTCCTAGGCATCGGATAGATTCTAATCCTCCCCTAGAATTTCTTTTGCAAATCAAGTGAATTGTACTTTCCAAGAAATAACCTCTTTACTTTGACATAATTCAAATAACATAACTATATTTCTTATAAATATGAAGGAGAATTTATAGCATCAGGAATTGGGCAAAAGTAGAAAATTACTTTATTATTTAAGAAAAGTTTAATCACTTTTCAATAGATACTAAATTAAAGCCTGATGATTCAGTTAGTATTCCCAGTTATATAAGCTTAGAAGTGGCATTGACAGGTGCATTAAATCGGAAGGTCTATTGGTGTTCATAGCGATTTTAAGTTTAAAGATCATGAGCCAAATGGAAAGTCAGAATGATAAAGGTTTAAAAAAAATGCTGGTCAGGAAAACAAGTTTCAAGAAAATTAGATGAAATAAATTCAGATATTTTTATGCCCCAAATACCTTCACCATTATTGTTTGAATAACCATTTAAATGGTCTTTTCTGTGGCCATTATTTTTCCTCTCCCCTCCCTTCTGAAACATGCCACTGCCTTGCTTAAAAGCATCTACTGCCCTCCAGCTCCCAGAATCAAGCCCAAATCCATTGTATGGCATGTAGACTCCTACTTTTTTTTTTTTGAAGATTTTATTTTTTTCCTTTTTCTCCCCAAAGCCACCCGGTACATAGTTGTATATTCTTCGTTGTGGGTCCTTCTAGTTGTGGCATATGGGACGCTGCCTCAGCATGGTTTGATGAGCAGTGCCATGTCCGAGCCCAGGATTCGAACCAACGAAACACTGGGCCTCCTGCAACAGAGCACGTGAACTTAACCACTCGTCCACGGGGCCAGCCCCTAGATCCTACTTTTTAAAATTCATCCCTGACCACCTGTCCACTTCTGTACTTTCACCTGTAAATTGGGGTTCCCTAGCTGTCCAAACAGCTTTGTTCTTCCAGGTCTTTACTTGGGTTATTTTCCCATCTGGCAACGTCTTCATCCTCCTTTCCTGGCTGGGAGAATCCTGCATATTTTTAAAATCCAGATCAAAATTCACTCCCTATGAAAGGTAGTTACTCTCACTCAAGCAAGATTTTAAAAAGCTTTTCTCATTGACCATGGTGAATTACAGTAAAGGTATTAAAACATATACATAAGGCCAGTATTTGCAACAGAAAGGACACATGGCATGCTTACATAGAGATTCTCAATTCAAAAGCTTAAGTCGTTTTATAAATGTAAAGAATGAATTGTCTTTACCTCCAGAGTAGAAAAAGAAAATGAAGTTAAATGTGATGATATGATCAAACATAACTCACATAAACTCCATTGGGTGTTTATCACACCAGTAGCCCCTAGGAATACATTGTGCTTATCCAAACATTTGCAAGGGCTCGAAACAAACTAAGAACATTGAAGCAATTCTTTGTTTTTGGAAGTGTTCAAAAATATTTGCAAGATGCATTGGACAAAGAGTTTTGTTGTGTGTTTAACAGATCTCGGACACACCCAACATTTTTTCAGGAGTGTCATATAGTCAAGGGCACATTGGTAGAACTGGACAGTTATGCTACACTCTTCTTTGAAAACTGACAGTTAATGTGAACTGAGGTTGCTGTTCACGTGGCCAAAGATGAAGAATCCTGAGAATTTCTTGGGCAGCTGGGTAATAAATCCAGCAACCAACCCAAGTTCTTCTTTGTCTGGATGACTCTTATCTTATAGCCAGAGTTACAAAAAGCCAAACATGTAAATAATAGGCCTGCTTCCTGTGTGCACTGGTAGGTTTTGGTTGGCTGGCCGACAGACCTCTCTGGCAAAAGCCAGACCTCTTATGTTCTAGGAAAGGGAAATGTTGTTGATGGCTGGCCCACAGGCCCTGATTCAGAAAAGGTCTGAGTCATGATGGATACATTTTAAAAAAATTTATACCAGCATTGGAGCCATCTAATTCAAAACTGTAAAAAAAGGAAGCAGAAAAACAAAAAGATAGCTTTAAGGGCATTTGTTACCTTGGACATACGAGGCATTATATATCTGTTGCTTTTCTTGTTCAAAGAAAAAGCCCATTAGACAAAACCATGACAATAGAAAGGAAATCTGACCTGATTTGATGAGCTTATTGGTAGTTTTCATTTTAGATGATATTTTTTACAATGGACTTATAAAAAACATCAGAAGATATACAGAGCTTTAGGTAGGATTATTTCTGTTAAATTTAATGGCTATGTTTTATGATTCAGAATATAAGCATCTTAATCATTGTAATAAATATTTGTAATAATCATTGTAATAATTATTGCAATAAGTATTTGTAATAACATACAGTTTAGCTCATTTTTTTACTTTCCCTTCCCAGTTTTATTCATCAGTCTTAAATTATATTCTTAGGTACTGTATGTCTGTAAATATTCAAAGCTATCTTATATGCATTACATATTTTAAATACTATTGTTTAGCAATGTTATTCTAGAATTTTAATTAAAAATATAAAATATCTTCAAAAAGTCTAGAAAAGTGAGTATTTATAAGTTAAAAAACCATATTGCTTAGGAAAGAAAAAAACTAAATAAATAAAGTCATGATGGGGTCCAACTGCTTTTGGGTAGACATGACAGCAAGAAACATCAATCAGTACATCAAAATAAATGGAATTAAATTTAAATCTAATAGTCAATGGTTTAATGGAAAAAATAACTATGGCACTAGAATATATAAAAAGAGCCATAGCATGAAGGAGCTATTAGTTTCTATTTTTATGATGACTGTTAATCAGGTTTTATACTAGAGTCATGATAGATTTGGGTTCTGAAATTTCTTTGTAATATGAAGAATTTGCAATGAGATTCAAAGAACAATCCATTTACAGCTTAATTTTGAGGAAAAATTTCTTGGGTTAAATACCACAACCAAATGGGTCCAGGAGTGAGACGGGGCTGGTTGCCTAGATCTGATACAGCAGCTCCCTCCTTTATAGTTAATAAGATTCCTTCTATTGCAGGCATTTCTGGTTCCTCTAGTATTTAAAAGTGTAGATGTTAGGAGGGTCACTTCAACACTTCTAGAGGTCAGAGATTATATTACTTACTCAGTTACTTGAAATATTTTTTTATTGAATTCTAAGTGCTTTGCAAAATCAATAAAACTTGCTCATTAACTAACCAACTAGCAATACTGAATGCCTCTTGAGGGCCCTATACTCTGCAGTGGAGCATACTCTGTATTAGTTATCTATTGCTGAGTAACAAATAATCCCCAAATTTCATAGCTTAAAATAACAAAGATTTGGTATGTTCTAGTTTCTGTGGGTCAGGCATCTGTGGGTGGCTCAGCTGTGTGCTTTTACCACAAAGTCTCTAATGAGACTGTAATCAGAATGGAAGCCAGGGCTGTGATCTCTTCTGAAGGCCTTACTGGGGGACGATGCAATTTCAAGTTCACTTGCGTGATTGTTGGCAGGATTCAGTCCTTTGTAGACTTTTGGACTGAAGTCTCAGTTCCTTAATGGCTTTTGGCTGATGACCTCCCTCACTTCATTGGCATATGAGCCTCTCCATAGGGCAGCTCACAACCTAGCAGTTGCTTCTGTCAGGATAAATGAATAGGTGAGCATGAGAGGGCATCAAGACAGAAGCCACAGTTTCTTTGTAACCTAACCTTGAAAGTATCATATCACTATTTTTGCCATATTCTATTTATTAGAAATGAGTCACTAGGTTTAGCCCACACTCAAGAGGAGTGTGTATTACACAAGGGCATGAATACCAGGAGGTGAGGATTGTTGGGGACCATCTTAGAGGTTACTTACCACGTGGCCATTCATAGATGAGGAAACACTCAGAGTTTTAGTAACATTTTAAAGCAAAACAGACAGTAAATTTAGGAATTAGAATCGAAATTGAGGTCTGACTGATTTCAAAGCCCAGAGCATTTCCATTGTAACACATTACACCCCTGTGGTAATGAAAGAGTGAGTTCAAGTGACCTCATAAAGCACAAGGACAAGTCAAAGCATCAGTGTTAAAAAGAACTTTTTAAAGGAGCTGGGCTGTAACTTAAGAAGTCATCCCAGAGAAAAATGTATTATTTTTCTTTGTAAAATATAAAAAAATCAAATGTATCAGGATGACATAATATATAAATATTTCAAATGAATCCTATAGATAAATATTAGAATTTAGTAAATGAATCTTAAAAGTTTGTCCAAAAATTTAAAAAATCAATTGAATTCTAATTCCCAGAAAAAAAAAGTTAAGAAAAGAAAATTAAAGTACAACAGTATTTAGAGAGACATAAAAATCAAACACCTAGGAATACATATAACGAAATACGCAAACCTATACTAAGGAAACTAACAAAACCTTGTTGAGAGAAATTCAACAGGACCAAAATAAATGGAGGGGTATACCATGCTCATGGTTTGGAAGACTCTATATTGTAAAGAAGCTAATTGTTTCCAGATTGATTTATAGGTTAAATGCATTCCAAATCATAATTCCAGTGCTTTGTGAGTGTGTGTGTGTGTGCGTGTGAGTGCAAATTGAACAACTGTTATAAAATTTTTAGGGAAATATGAAGGACCAAGAATGGCCACGGCAACCTGGAAGAAGGAGAATAAGTTGGAGGATTTACCCTCAATATGGAATTCATAAACCACATGTTGCATTAGTCCAAGGTTAGACATATAATCAAAGGTACAAGCCCCCAGATAGACCCACACATATATAGTCACTTAGTTTTTAATAAGGTTGGCATTTCAGAGCAATGGATAAAGAAGCGTCTTCAGCCGATGGGACTCGGTCCTTTGGATGTCCACATGAAACAAAGTGAATCACACCATACACAGGTATCAATTTTTAAGTCTAAACATGAATGATAAAACATTAATCGTTTAGAGGAAAGCATAGGAAAACGTCTTCATGAATTTGGAATAAGCAAAGATTTCTTTAAAGGGGTACCAAAAGCACTAATCGTAAAGGATATATTATTGAATTGGACTACATTAGAATTAGAAATAGTTTTTAATCAAAAGACACCACCAGGAAATGAAAAGACAAACCACTAAGTGGGGAAGATATTTATAACATTTCTAACTGACAAAAGACTTGTATCCAGGATGTATAATGAATTCCTTACCAATAAAGGTGAGTACAAAAGACAGCCCAATTTAAAAAATGGGCAAGAGAATTAAGCAGGCACTGCAGAATGTGATACCCTCATGGCGAATAAACAGGTGAAAAAAAGAATTAACTTCATTGGTAATCGGAAAAAGCAAATTAAAACAAGGAGATATAACCACACACCTGTAGGATGATTAAAATTAAACAAAATTAAACTGTCAATCACAAGCATTGGCAAGGATGTGAAGTTGGTGGGATCGTACTGCAGTGCAATCACTTTTGGAAAGCCTTTGGCATTGTCTACTGATGGTGAACATATACCACCCTATCACCTACAAATCCTCGGTTTACACCAAACCGAACTGGGGCAGAATAAATGCCCAAGAATGCCCTTATCAGTATAATTTTAATAGCCCCAAACTGAAACAATCCAAATAACCATAAGCAGTAGAATGAATAATAAACACGAGACAGCAATGAAAAAGACTAAACTACTGCTATTTAAAACAACATAGATGATTCTAAAAACATCCCATCGAAGCCAGATATAAAAGAATAAAATATAAAAGTACTATGTGATTGCATCCATGTAAAGTTCAGTAAGAGGTGCTGGTATTGGGAGAAAAGATGACTTAGTTAATAGATATCTAGTAAGATATTTAAGAGGTCCGGTTTCTAAGCAGACAGAAGAAAAATTAGTTCCACTAGGAAAAAGTATGTTATGGAAAACAAATCGAATTAATGAACTGAAGAAAATTAGTTTGATAAAAAAAAATTTAAAAAAAATTCCTCGTCATTTAAGTAGTTATTCAGAGTTTTGCCTCTTCTAAACAATAGTATTTTAAACTTTGTTGTCCTCTCTCCTCTGTAGTGAGTGGTAAATTTTTTATCCACACAGACAAGTCTGATGAGTACACTTGGAGATTAAAAAAATATCTAAAGTGTTTGAAAGCTACAAATTAAATGAAGTGAATATTCTAAAATAAATTTTACACTAGCTTTTAATGACAATTATATAGTCCTAAGGTTTGAGAGCAAACCTCTTAGTAAATTTCACCAATGCAAGGACATGGACAGGACATAGAAATGGTTACAATGACTAGTACCCAACATCATCTTTTGTGCATCTATAATGGGTGATCTATGGGGTGGCTGTTTATTATGGAAAATTTAATTAATTTATAGACAGAAAACTAGGTGCTGGAAATGTTCTATCATATTTTAAATATTTCTGAAAATAAATTTCTTTAATTAGAATGTCAAATAATTGCAATTTAGTAACCTGATTTTATAACACCTTTATAACTCTTCCTACATGAAAATTTATCCTCTGGCTTAACGAAAGGAAAAAAGTATTTAATCGCTAGCAATTTAAAACTCCTATTTGCATATGGCATTTTATCTGAGCAAGGATGACATGATTGTGCACATAATTATTATTTAGGATCCTGCAGAGCATCCTAAAACTAAGGGCATGCGTAATTCCTAATGTAGAGTCAAAGACGGTGGCAGGGAAAACATTCTCTGTTGTAGTCATCTTGAGTCTAGCTAAACAGAATAAAGGAGCCTCTTATCTCTCCTGCATCTTATTTCCAAATATGAGTAGTTCCTTTTCATGAAAACACTGACATAATTAAGAAGAGTACGTAACTTTGATGTGTTTTATTTGTTTTATGAATATACACAATGCAGCAGAATAAGCTGTCTGTCAGATATAGACCAGATCCACATTATCCTTCAAGTCTATGTCCATATAACTGACTAACATTGTGTTTATTAGGTGAATGTCAGGCGTGGACTGAGGTAGAGTCTGACACCTGGCCTCTGATCTTGACCATCACCTGGCTATGTTGACCTGTGCAAATCAATTAACATCCCTGAACCCTATTTTTCTCATATATGAAATGAGGGTGTCGGGCTCATTTAAACAACGAAAAGTTTTCCTCTTACTTTATAAAATTATCTGGCAGCCATGTGATGAGCAATCTTTACAACTAAAAGGGCAAAAACTAGATGGAGGCCCACAGCTTGCTAGACCCCTGTGGGAAAATGGAGAGAGCATTAAAGTATTGGACCCGAGTCAGGAAAAAGAGTGAATCCCAGCTCTGTTGTTACTACCTTGGGAGTGTCGAGAAAGTCACTACTCTTTTTTAAAGTTTAATTTTGTTTTTAAAATTTCTACTTCTAGGAGCACTCACTGTAAGTATCATAGCGAAGGCTCTCCAAATTGTAAGCTGAACCTTAGCACAACATTCTTAAAAGTGAGAAAATTTACTTATTCTTTTGTTATTTTTTCCCCAAAGGATTTTTAGGAATTTGTGTCTTTCTTACTAGCTTTTCCCCTCTTTACCAGCTTACTTTACAGTCATGGATAAGAACCAGAGACTGCGCTCCTTTGATCTGAATCTCTAAATCTTCACATGTCCGTATTTGGTGACTATGTCTGGTCCCTAACTTCTTTTCCCCGTGTAACACCATATTCAGTGATGTGCAACATTTTAGCTTCTCCATTTTTCTCCTGTAGCAGCCTCAGGACTGCTATTACATGTGGTTTGTATAATGTGACCTGTGAAATATTCAGTGCACATTTAAAAAATTAAAAGAAAACTTCTAATGGAAAGCATATTGGATGAATTAACCAGCAGAAATCTGCAGCGAGTGTGCTGGAACACAGGATTGTAGCAAGGGGAGGTGTTGGAATTGCTGCTTTGGTTTGGGAGATTGATTGCCCTGCCTCTGGACAACCACAGTCTCTGTCTCTTATTTAAATTCTTGTGAGGTAATGTGATCGGTGTCACTCAGCCAATAGACTGGATGCCCTCCAGTCGGAGTCCAACACTGGAAAAACACTGTGGTCTGGGTGGTGGAGTTAAATAACAGAAATATGGCCATCTGGGATGCCCCAAAACAATGGGTGTAATGTCGTTCAGCAGAAGCCAGGAATGGGAGCATATTCTCTGAGGAAAGAGTTCAGAAGGGTAGCATGTCTTTTTTTAAAAAATTATTTTATTAAGGTCATATTAGCTTATAATATTGTATACCTTTCAGGTGTACATTATTATATGTCAGTTTCTGTAGAGACTGCATCGTGTTCACCACCCATTGTCTAGTTTTTATCCATCACCATACATATGTGCCCCTTTACCCCTTTTGCTCTCTTCCGACGCATTCCCTTCTGGTAAGCACTAATCTGTTCTCCTTATCTATGAGTTTGTTTATTTATCTTCCACAAGTATGTGAAATCATGTGGTATTTGTCTTTCTCTGTCTGACTTATTTCGCTTAACATCATATCCTCAAGGTCCATCCATGTTGTTGTTGCAAATGGCATAATTTTGTCTTTTTTTTGAGGTTCAGTAGTATTCCATTGTATATATATATATATATATATACCACATCTTCTTTATCCATTCATCCGTTAATGGGCATTTGGGTTGCTTCTATGTCTTGGCTATTGCGAATAATGCTGCAATGAATATAGGGGTGCATGTATCTTTTTGAATTGTTGATTTCATGTCCTCTGGATAAATAAGGGGTAGCATATCTTAATGTGCCCACTGTCATGCAGTAGAATCTGAAGACAAAAGGCACGTATGCTTTGCCCAAAGCTGAAAAAATAAGAATGCTAAGAATTGGTAACTGTACAATATCTGTGATCTCCAGATTGCAAATTTCAACTCTAAGACTGCATGTTTTTAGAGTTTAGACAGCAAATTATTACCTATTCTAACCATTCTGTGTTATGACACTATGTGCCTTTATTGATTATATTTTTCCCATTTAGTTCAGTTCTTCATGTAAGATATTGAACATATATGCATATATTTCTAACTTAAAATTTATCTGTCTTTAAAATCTTCTGTTTTTTTTCTGAAGGACTTGTAATTTTGAAAAATCATAAAGTACTTAGAATTTAAAAAGACACAGCTAAAACTCAAGTGAATTAAATATATCTTAATCATTCCTTAAACCAAAGTTCAATTTAAAGTAATATTCTAAGTGGAATATATTACTTATTTTGATAATTTTACCGGTTTCTGTAGATATGCTCTTCCAGCATCTCTTTGAATTCAAAATCCAAGGCAATGAAATGAAGGAGACTTCTTTTCCTAGGATAGCTGCCTTATTATACACTGTGCATGGTATCACCAAAATGTTGCCTTCCTTTAGATGAATTTAGAACTGACCTAAATAACTCAAATCAAAAAGTTGAATAAATTCTTTTCTGAAAGCTTCCAGCTGCCAACTATGGCAGTCTTTTCCCCCCTACTGTTGCTTTTAAAAAGGGAAGTATAAAAAAGTCTTAGAGGGAAGGAAGAAAGGTTGTGAGAAGACAGGGAGGCCGCTGCTGTTGTGAGCTTGGGTGGCACTACCCTTCCCCACCCTGGGTCATGCTCTGAAGCAGGACCAATGGTGAAATGTCACATCACCGGGGAACTGGACTGTGCATGTCACTGCTTGAGAGCCTTGGCCAGTCCCCAAGTTGGCATTATTATCTTAGAGAGGCAATCCTGGGCATGGAGGTGCCTCATCTGCTGCCCCAGGTTTGCAGCTGCAATCCCCCCGCCTCCCCCACTGTTGTCCTTGAAAAGAAACGGTCGTTCTGAAAACCACCAATAAGCATGATGTTCCAGGAAATATTTTATTTTCACTCATGTCCTTTAAAAAAAGTCTTAAGGTGGATGACTTTAGAAAAAAGAGTTCTAATTTCATTAGAATAAATTATTTTAGGAACCAGACCTCATAGTGTCTGAATTCCTGCTATTAGTTATTATTATTATGGATACCAAGCTTTAAAATAAATTCTAATTTATTCCTTTTGTTGTTGTTGAATTTTGACAGAATTCTTTATGCCTGACTTTTTTAGGACAAAAAAAGAAAAAAAAACCCTTGTCTGCCCTTAGAGTAATATATAACAAAAGGCTTTTCGTGATTTTGAGAAATGGTGAGCATAAAATTCAAATTACAGCAGTTCTCATTATAATAGCACTGAATAATCACCTCATTAGTAGTGATTATCTGGATATTAATAGAAGTTCCTGACCCACAGATTCTTTTTGCAAATGTTTAGTATGATTTGCAACAATGTGCTACAAAATGTAGCTATGTATTTTTTTCACTTTGCCTTAGCGTTGAAGGAATGAATCCCATGATGATTTATAAGATACCCAATGATGTGAACTTTATTGACTGCCAGCAATCTTGTCTGGGACCTTCATTTCTCTTTTTACTTTTGAAACCATTCTGATGTGTTGTGAATAGGAATGTGTGTGTGTGTGTGTGTGTGTGTGTGTGTGTGTGTGTGTTTCTTCATCACGTATTTTCTCGTGTTGTATTTTTACCTGCTGAATCAAATTGCATACTGAAATGAGTAACAGCCTTAGCAGAATCGCTGTGTTTTGGTGGTGAGTGATTTTGTATGTTATACATAGTTGGTGGTAACTATTTGATTGTATTATTGAAGTTTTCCCATATCAAATACTGAGAGGCAGAATTTCTTTTCCTCCTATTTTCTACTGCTTGTTTTTAAAAAACCCTCACTTTAGTAATCCAAATTTCTCTTTGTTCACTGCTTTGGTAGGAATAATTTGCTAAAAAATGTGAGCCAACATTTTGTCTACTAAAAACATTTTTCCCTTTTTATAGGCAATGATTTTTCTTAATTTAAATAATCAAGCCATTCAAGTGGATACTTTTTTACATTGAGAGATAAAAATTAAAATACACCATTTGTTAGCTGAAAAAGATATTTTTAAATTCTTTATCCTCTACTCATAAAAGATAATTCTTTCTCCTTGACCAATATTTTAATACACTTCTTTATGATGTTACTACACATGACCTGAATTAAGTACGAAATTCACAAAAAGAAAACAGCTAAGAAGTAAAAATATCTAGTTGTCCCATTTCTAATATATTTTAACACGTTATTTGCTAGAAGCAAAAGCCAAGAATCAAATCTTTCTTCTTTGAAAGTTGCTTAAAATGAAATGTTTTTATGAGTCAAATTAGTACTTCAAAAGGGACTGTGGAATGATTACATCATCCGTGAACCCTGGCGTCATCCCCACATTGGTCGAAATGAGTACCTATTGTGTGGAAAGTGTTCTGGGACAAACGTGTTGGAAAGATGCATTTCAGGGAGATAGCTGGCAGAGCGCTTAGTATTATATAATCAAGGCTTCTCTTTAAATGCATTTTTATTCTGCCAATTCTATCATATAAAATTTTAAATGTCTCTTTGCAGAACCAATTCATTATATTTCCCCTTATCCTTTCTTTGGGTATAAGATGACAAGAACATCAAAAGGCTCCAAAACGCCTGTTAAGGACCATGTCAAACACAGCCCTTGAGGTGGTTTTACTGAAGTTTAGATAATGTTCTGCCAACCTCAGAAATCACTCTGATTTAGGAGATCATAGCATGGCAGAGTAGTCTTTATTTATGATGACAAAATTCTCTGAGCTCTCTTTTCACACTTTCTGGTTTCTAGTTTCTCGTGATATTTTTGGAGAAAACCTAGGAAGAATAAAGTTCAACATAGGAAATCTGAAAGATGAGTCTTCATGGGAGCCTTTTAGAAAGGAACCAAGTCACTTCTGGAGGAAGACCTCGTCTGGACGGTTTGCAGATCAAGCCAGCCGGTCATAGGCTCTTTGTTTTCTTTTGTCCCAACAATGCAGGAAATATGAACCAATGCTGGCACTAATTCAGGAACAATTAGCAAAACATCAAACTGTTTAAGCATTCTATTGAAATAGGAAAGAGATTACACTGAAAGGAAGAGGTTACTGTGCCAGAGGAGAGTCCGCAAGGGTATATCTTTGTGTATGCTTTGATATTTAACAAACTGCTTAGAAAGTGGCTTGAGCACTTTAGGGACTGTCTGTTAAATACATTTATAAATTAGATTGAATCATAGTTCTATTGATGCAGACAATTTGTCAGCATTTAAGAATTAAGACTTTTGGCACGGTTGTAATAAAAACACAGTTGCACCCTCTGAAGTGGAAAGTTACAACATCCAATCATTGATTTTCTGCCTCTTGTTGAAAAGAGACTGAAGTCTGAGGAAAGCTACAATCGAAACATCAGCTCTCAGGAAATAAGTTTAGCTTCTCCAAGGCATGAGCATGTATCACTCCAGGTCTGGGTTTTCTTATTTATTCTAATGTTTAAATATTCCTTTGTTAACTGAAAAATGGATATGTACTCAAGTACTCAAGAAGGCATGGAAAAATTGAGTGGAAACCAGAGAGAAAATTAATATTCTTACAAAGAAGCAAGAGATGAAGCACAGGCTGCTCCTCATGCATTGATTAGTTACAGGAGTTGTGGCAAGACGTGCTTTGAATTTTTGGTTTTCCTAATATTTCCTAGTCTTCTATCATTTTCTCTGTATTCTTCCGGAAACACTTAAACAAACAGAAACAATATCAATAGAAAAGCTATTCAATCCCAAATTCTGGTTAGTCTGACAATGTTCCTTAATTCGGTATTTTCATCCCTAAAGAATGCAATATTAAACAATTTTCCTTTGTACAGCAAGTTTAAATTAGGGATTGGGATTCATAGGTAGCAGTACTATCTTCATTATGATTATTGGAATGTTTCAGAAGGGTCTGATATCCATTAGATAACATAAGGATAATTTCAGAAAAAATTAGTCCTCTTGATCCACAGAAATCTACATGCAGCTTTTTATAATGCTTACTATGTTGCTGCAATTTAATATTTGTTAAATTTTTTTTTAAATTAAAGCATTTGAAAAGAGGAATGAAGCTTCAATATGACTTTCCATTTCGTTCACTTTATATATGAAGAAAAACGAGGGCCCTCTCGACATTTGTTCTTGTCAAGAAAAGGAAAATTGAGGCATCATTCAAAATACACGTGATTCCAACACTTGAAGCACCTGCTGAAGAACAACAACCATCTAAACAACCAACCAACCAGCTAAAAACTCTTTGTAATGACAAGAGATTTTCACATATTGAGGTATATGGAGCAACTATTCGAATTCAAAACTGATTCGGCTTGAATTATGGCCTATCAAACATACATTGTACATCTGCCTAATCATCAAAGTAAAGAATGCACTCTCTTAAGGTAAGAATGCATACTTCCCCTCCTATGTCCTATTGGTAAGGCCTGGATCAGTCCCTTTCCTGACATCAGGGTCATGTTGGCCTGCTAATTTGTAACTGAATACCTCTTGGAAATTTTGATGAAAATGTATCCTGGGTGTGTTTAATGTATGTTCTTTGTTCTAAAAAGATATAAAACTGTACTGAAACCCATGCTTCTCCAGAACGCCGGCTAAGTCCTTCCCGAGTTATAGTCCTCACTCTGGCTCATAATAAACTCACCCCAATTTTGATTTATAGGTTGGTTATGGATTACTTGAGTCCACAGTGAAGACGTTATAATGATTGTTTACTGCATCTGAACTTTTACACAATTAACTTCAACTCTCACCCCAGTTTCTTTAGCTGTAAAAGAGAAATAAAAATTAGGATGGAATCTAGTTCATTGGATCATTGTAAGGATTAAATGAGATAAGGTGGTAAAGTACATACATGGTAAGTGCATTAGCTGTGATGATGAGGATGATGGTGATCATGGAAGAGAAGGTATCTGGACTCTATATGAAGGCCCTCACCACCATTTTCCCTTAATTCATTACTTTATTATGCTAATTAATGATACATTATAAGATTCTCTAAGAAGAGGTACTTACTTTATTCCCTCTCCTATCTTCCACAATGTGTAACCCAAGTTCTGCCTACAATGGACGCTTAAATTAGAAATAAAAACACGGCTTTGTGCTGGCTTGAGATTCTGACCACCTTTCCTTGGTTTGGCTTCATCATCCATCTACCCTACAGCCTTTCTGTGTTTCTACTTTGTTACTATCTTGGCCATTTTTTCATACCTATTTTAAATTAATTCTATGTCAAATTTTAAAGGAAAAAAGTTTGCTCATCATATTTCCTATGTATGAGTATGTGTAACCCATTTGGCTGCAAGAAACATGTATGTTCTTTCATCAGAGTCAAGTGAAAGGAGCCGCAGTTGTCCGCATGAGAATGCATGGCATATGCAGGCCTAGGCTTGTTAAATGTTTATTCTTTGAATGATTTTGTCTATCTGCAAAGCTGATTAAATTTAAATATTGAAAGAATAAATATTCTAAATATTTCATTAGCTCCTCGCTGTGCAAATGATACAAATGAAAAAGCTATGTCCTACCTGAAGTATAGGTATGGTAGTAGTAATTAAAAAAAAGAATTCAATGAAAATGTCCTTTTTAAACAAGAATTGATGTACCTTACCCTATGTACAATTTGACAGTAGATTATGAAAAATAACATTTTTATTCTAAATCCCAATATATGGCTAAAATCAAATGCCCAATTTCTCTTGCTCTTCCTCTCTTATTCTCTAACACTGGCCAAGAACAAGAATATCGTGGGCTAAGAAGGAACATATCAGGGAGGAACTAGCCTGTGTTTTCACCAAAGGATAGTCAATCAACCATCAATAGTTTATTAACAGCAACAATAAACACAGGATAATATTTACTGGATGCCCTCTGTGAGGAGAGCACAGTGAAATGTTAGGAGATAGAAATTTAATTTTCCTAAAAATTCAATGATATCATCCCCATGTACACATAGAGAAACTAAGGTGTAGAGAGATTAAGTAACTTGTCGAAGTTCACGCACACTGTAAATTGATTTGAATCTGGACTGTGTACAAGGAGCAGGCCGTCTAGCAGTTGAGAGAAAATATGCACATAAAAAGATGCCACAAAGAGCCCAGGAGGATTTTGCTTGGCCGTGTCTCCATTGTTGGCAATACCTCCATCCAGGCCACTAAGACTAGGAAACTATATCGGACAATTCTTTTCTTCTTTCTTCTTTCAAAATATGTGTAAAATAAGGCTACAGTAAAGAATTAAATGGGAAATATTATATATTTAGTAAACATCTGTGAATTTTATGTGGAAATTATGATGCCTTCTAGGCAAATCTCACTGTAGAGAGGCATTGTAACATAATGGTTAAGAGCATGATCATAGAAGTCAGTCTGTCACCTATTAGCTTGAGCAAGTTACTTAACCTCTATGGGCATCAGTTTTCTAATACGTAAAATGGGTGTAATAATAATACTTACTGTAGAGTTGTTGCACAATTAAGTGAGGTAGTAATACTTGTAAAATCCTCAGTATAGTGCTTGGCACATAATAAATACAGTCCTGTGTCACTTAATGACAGGATTCGTTCTGAGAAATGCGTCATTAGGCTGTTTCATCATTGTGCAAACATCATAGGCTGTACTCACACAAACCTAGATGGTACAGCCCACTACACACCTAGGCTGTATGGTACTAGTCATATATGCAATCCATTGTTGACCGAAATGCCATTATGAGGTGCATGACTGTATTCAATAAAAATTAGTTGTTGCTGTTGTGTTAACATTATTACATCTAAGTAAATTATAGGAAACACAGAGTCTTGTTTTTCTTAGTATTTCTTCTCAGATTGTCAGAAACCATAGAGGATGCTCTTCTTTTAGACTTCCAGAACCAATATTTGGGATACGGGCATCTTAGTGACATTGCTCTTTTGTTTTCCTGTGGCTCATTTCCTTTCCTGGTTAACATCACTTTTCCTTTCTTCCCTTTTGCCACTGACCTATTATCCTCTCCCTCTTCCTGGGGGAAAAACAACCTAACAACATTGACAACAACAACAGCTTCTTTCTGCTGCCCTTTCTTGCCCAGAGTCGTGCAGCAGAAACCTGGCCACGCTGGCCCTCTCCCGCCCCCTCAGGTTCCCCGTAGTTCACACAGTGGTAACAGAGAAGTGCCCATGGGATATCCAATAAAGTACTGAAGCAAGCCAGCGAAGGGAGAAGTTAGTTCCAACTGGGACTTGTAAGAAAGGCTTCACGGGGAGATAGATCTGAGCAAAAATGGAAGGAAAGCCTCGTGGGAAGTGGACATAGCAGAGGAAGATGAACTGTGATACACAGCGCTCTTGATGGTTCCTTTGGAAAGAGTCTCTTCCAGTAGTTGTCAGGCAATCCCACAGATTTTGAATGCTATGACTCTTCTAAAAATTTTTGGAAAAATAATCAAGTGTTATTCCATATAGAAATTGTACGACTTACAGTCCTATCGACTTGGAATAGGTTTAGGGCTAACTCGGCAAATGGTTAAACGTTAATAGGTGTTACTATTACTTTTAATTAAATAATTAATGTTACTATACTATTAATAGCTATGCTATAAATAATATCACTAGTCTATTTTCCAATCACAAAATGATGTTATATAACATCTTATTTGATCTTTCAATAATGCCGTGGAAAAGTTAGGTATCTGAGCATCATTCTGCCATTTTATAATGAGGAAACAGAAGGCTACTGATTAAAGAAAGGACCGAAAAAAAAATGCTTGCCTATTAAATGGCAGATCTATGATATAAATTTAGGTAGCCTGATTTTCTCCTCACACTTTACTAACATCACTTCTGTGATAACTCGAGAGTGAACAGCCGTAGGAGGAGCCTGGAATCTTACCACACTGATTCAGCAAACATGTACGGAGCCCTGTGGTGATTCAGACACTGTCCTGGACACTGGAGCTAGAACAGCGACCAAGATAGATGCGGTCCCTATGATCCTTGAGCTTAGGAACTGCTTGAAAGACAGAATATACACAAAAAGCAAATGAATACATAGGATACATATAGATTGTGGTGAGGGCTACCCGTGAAGGAAATACACAGCCATGGTGGCAGAGAGAGTAACTGGAGAAGGCTGTTTATGGCAGGATGATTAGGTGATTTGGTGACATTGACCATACAGTTAAAAGATGAGGAATGTACTGCCGTGTAACAGGCTAGGGGAAGTGCATTTCAGGCCAAACTGAAACTAGAAAGCCTTGGATATAAAAGAGGCTTGTTATTAAGGAACAGACAGCAAGCCACTGTGGATGGTTTTGTGGGGAGAGACGGAGATCAGTGGTTGGCATTTGGAGAGGAAACAGGAGCCAGCCACATGATGGACTAGATACAGTGGGCACATTTTAGAGTGTCAGTCCAGCTCACAGATGCATTCTTAACTGCATTCCAGACTCAACGCACAAGGGTAGGCTCTTGGCAGCCACTTTATACATGACTCCGCTCCCCGGCCACAGCTGAGCAGACCCTTCATTCATGCGACAAACATTCATTGAACACCTGCTATATGCACTGTGTAATAATAGGTAATAAAAACACACGCAGTTGCTGCCTTTATGGAGTTCTGCAGTTCCATGTGAGTTTGCCCAGACCCAGGCAGGGCCAGTTAGAGCTTCTTACCTGGGAGTTTGGAACTGGGACTAGAGAGGGATCAGTTTCTATGTGATTGGAGCTATAACATGCAAGCGGGAGCTGCTGGAAATCAAGTCCTGCCATGTTAACTGGGGAGTCCAGGAGTCCAGTCTGCACAGAGAAGAATGAAGCACATACAGAGAGATAATACTTTCATGATTACTGAAAGCTTTACGTTTATGGATTTTAGTCCTTCCAGAGGCCAGGCTGCATTTTGCCCTCTTGTTCTTTAAGAAACCCTATAACACTGTAATATATTTCTCATTTTTCGAATACATTCTGAGCTATTTTGTTGTTGTTCCTTGCAGTAAAATAAATTTAATTAATCCTCTAGACTGGATAACTAGGGCAGCACAAGCTTAGGGGAAGAAATAGGCTCCAGGCTCAGGCTTGAGAGTTAGGTGAAAATTTGTAACCATAGAGGGTAAGGAAACCTCTTCATATGGTTCAAACAGCCTTAGAACGTTGTGTGGAGTGATATAACACTCAAAGAAATAGAAGAGGGGCTGGCCCAGGGGCGTAGTGGTTAAGTTTGCATGCTCTGCTTTGGTGGCATGGGGTTCGCAGGTTCAGATCCTGGGCGTGGACCTAACACTGCCATCAAGCCATGCTGTGGTAGCATCCCACATAAAATAGAGGAAGATTGACACAGATGTTAGCTCAGGGCCAATCTTCCTCACAGACACAAAAAGGAAAGAAATAGAAGAACCATTCCATTGATGATGATTATGTTGATGATGCTGATGATGATGAGAGGATGCCATATATTTGTTAGATTGGGAATAATGTGGTGAACCCTTTTGAAGCAGCTGTCAGGCTCCGAATTATTCCCTTATCTGTACTCAAAAACTCAGTCACAAGGTGAGCAGATTCCAGGGAGCCATATTTGAACAGGACGCCTCTCCGACATCCATACCTGATGGGATTGTTCACTCATTAAACAGGTATTTATTGAGCACCTACCATATATAGAGTGGTGAGCCACACAGACACAGTTTTTGCTCTCATGTGTCTTATAGCCTAGATGGAGTAGGCATCTGATCCAAGATCCTGTGCTTGATGCTTCAATGTAGATTCACTCTAATCTTCATGTTAATCCTTCCAAGTAAGTATTATTCTTCTTCTTTTACAGAGAAGGGAGCTGATTCTGCCTCCCTCCCCTCTAACACCCTGCAGGGAAGTTAGGATGGTAATGGTTTCAGAGCGAAGAAGAGCGAAAAGAGAATGCAGAATAGAGGTCGGCTCTAATTGTGTGCCCTACTTAAGTCTGTGCTCTTTCCATTTACATCATTCAAGTCCCACAAGCAGGAAACAGAAACATGCAGCTGTGATCCATGGGCCAGAAAACCATGACTCCTGCTGCTCTAGGATAGGAGGCCTGGCCCCGGAGGCTTCGATGCACAGCTGCACTGCCAAAGTCAGCTCAACTACTTCTCCATATTTGGGATGCTAAATTTTGCTGCAAAACCCTAAACACCTCCATAACCATGTTTTCTGGCAACAGCCAACTGAGAAGCCTAGAAACGACTTCCTCCTCACTTCTGCCTTCCACGTTTTGCATAAGTACATCATGTTGTCAGCACCTAATTTGCACTCAGAACCCTAACTGCAAAGGACTCTGCGGAATTGTAGCTTTCAGGTTGTCAGCCTGTGAATGACGCTGTAGCGAGAGAAGGGGACACCTCCTGAGCAACCCAGTCCTTAGCATTTGCCCTTAAATCACGGCACCTTGTACCCCAAGCTTGAATCTTCACTTGGAAGTGTCATCCTTCATTTGGTAAGTCTGGATAAGCAGAAGGTTTGTCTGAGATCTTTTGGGGTTTGAGTTACCCCGTATTTTTTGCCACATAAGTTACTGCCCACAGCATTTAAAAGTAAGGTGGACTTTAAAAACGGATACCTACAAGCAGAGTGGAGAAATGACTGACTTACCTGGGAGTCAGAAACCTGAGGTTTGTGTGTATGTTTTTTCCCTCCGGGTTCCCAATAATTGCGTGTCACCTTCAACGAGATAGCTAACCTCTGCGGACTTTTCAGTGTTTTCTCCACTATAACAGAAATAATGGTTCTCGTCACGTCTCTGCCTCTAGGGGTGTTGTCAGAATTAATGAGACACCAGGGTGAAAAGCTTTCCACTTTCTTTCCCTCAGAGGATGCTGGAATGTAAATAAAAGTAATATCTCTATTTTGTGAACACTTTTCCCTTCTGTATGTCTTAATAACCTTCAGAAAAGGTTTTTTGAAGCAGCAGCAATTATCGTAGATGTTACATATAATAAAGGAACCGTAGCTGCCAGGAGAAACAAAGGAAGAATGAAACCTTGAGTCAGAGCAAGTCTGCTCCTTGCTTACTCTAACGGCATCGGTAGGAGGGCTGGCATTATCACAAGGGAAACATTACTGTTCAGAGAGCATGTGAAAGTAGGAGGAGAAACGACTAATTAAAGTTGCCGTGCTGAAAGTAGAAAAAGAAAAGAGATGCTGACTGCCGACACGTTGCTGAAATGTTCTTAGGCATACTGGAGGGAGAAGACGAGAGCTGGAGGTCAAAATGTTCGTGCATTCGGGTTGAACTGCTCGAAGCAATGAGAATAATATCACTGCTCATCATACCCAACTGGAAGTTAAACTTTAATAAGATAAAAATGTTCTCAGCAATTTCTTTGATTAATTAATTAGCCAATGAATTGTCTGTTAACATAGGCAACATGTTCTATATCAATTCTGTCCCTTCAGTGCAATACAATCCTCTGTTTTTGTTTTTTTTTTTGAGGAAGATTAGCCCTGAGCTCACATCTGCCAGTCCTCCTCTTTTTGCTGAGGAAGACTGGCCCTGAGCTAACGTCCGTGCCCACCTTCCTCTACTTTATATGTGGGACACCTGTCACAGAATGGCTTGACAAGCGGTGCTAGGTCTCCACCCGGGATCCGAGCTGGTGAACCCTGCCTGGGCCACCGAGGCAGAATGTGCGAACTTAACCACTGCACCACCAGGCCGGGCCCACAATCCTCTGGTTTTGATTGATGTTAATGATTTCAAAAATACTCATCTTAAAAAGATTTATTCTTTTCCATCTGTAGATGATGAATTTCTAAATAAAGGTATCCTCAGGGATAGAAAATAGCCAACTTCTCTGGTGATTATAGTACTGCCCATATTTACAATAAAATTGCTTTCTTTGTTTGGACGCCTTCATTTTAGGATATTAAACATTTAGAAAAATATTCTGGGGGCATGCATAATTATCATTTCTGGTGGATAAAGTGCAACTGAGAAAGGATGGGCCAAATGTCAAAGGGTGGGCCAGTAGTCAGACTGAGAATGTAAGTCTCTCTCCCACTGGTCACATTCATTAAATGCCTCCTAAAGAAATACTAACAATCATTTATTCTTTCAAACCGTCTATGAGTACAGTATTCTCAAAAGTACTTAATTGAGTTTGAGAAAATTTTCTATTTTTTAAACATATTTCCCCTAACTCAGAGCAAATAATATTAGTACCTTTCAGTAATCACAGCCACACCTATCCTTTATCACACTGGTCTACTAATACTCCTTGAAAAGAAGTCAGCTTGATAGGACAATATATAGTAAGTTGAGAATATGCTCTTTTCTTCTAATAGGTCTTTACCTCTTCACTTCAGACTTCTTGCCTTAAGTTCAACATTTTCTTTACAATAATAATAGCTTATGGAGAACTTTTTTGAAAGGTAAAAGTTTCATGGAAAAAAGGACTCCAGGTAGTTCAAATATGTTAGGAGTGAAACTTTATAGAGAGCATGGGCTTATTTGTATCTCAACTATAACAGAATTAGAAGTTAAGACAAAGCCCAAATAGGATAATTCAAATGGCATATTGACATCCTTTTCAAAATCCCTCAAGAAACAATATTTGGAGCAATCAGAATAATTTACATATTTCTTGCAAAAAGGCATTTGTTTTACAAAAAGCAAGAGGGCACAGGGAGCTGGGAAGAAGTAACAGCTCCACTGTAGAGGCTTCAGGGAGAGTGGTTACTCTGCTTAAAACCAAGAAGTGGAAAGATTATTTGGTGAATAGGCTGTATGTGCAAAACGCTGTGTACTACGGATAAACGGAAAGAAATCAGCAGAAACATGAGATAAAGGAGAGCACTGGAGAGTTAGTCAAATTGATTACTTTTGCATCTACTTCTGGTTCATTAGCATTTGCCTCATCCTTTTATTTTCAGTATTTTTCTGCTACTTTTATAGATGTGTCTATTATAAATAGAACGTATCTGGATTTTTTAAAAACTCCAATCTGAGTTACTTAATATGGGAATTTAATCCTTCCACTGCTTTATGTTCACTATTATGCTTAGACTTACTCATGCTCCTTTTCATAATGCTTTCTATATTTCCTGTCCATCTTTTGTACGATTGATATAGTAAGCTTTGTTCCATTCCTTATCTCTATCTGCCAACCCCATCTTCTTCCTTTTTATTGCTGAGTAGGAGTCCATTGTGTGGATGATCACAGTTTGCTGATCCATTCACCAACTGAAGGACCTTGAGTTGTTTCCAGCTTTTGGAGCTTGTGAATAAAGCCATTACCCACGTTCATGTAAAAGTTTGTGTGTAAATATAGTTCTCTTGGGTAAATATCTAAGAGTGGAATTGAAATGTCTATACTGTTTCCTATGTATTTGCACCATTGTGCATTCCTCCAATAGTTTTTAATGTATTGATTTTTATTTTAGATGGACTTTTAAGTTTACTTCCAAACCCATTACATAATATGGGTATAATTTATTTTCAAGTTAAGGATATTGTTAAAAAATATAGCTTATTATTCACTCTAGAAATTATGTTAATAGAATTATATTTAATAAGTTCCTTTTCATTATGAAAAACGTTACCACCTATAATTTTATAACGATTAGAAAAAAGGATGGAGGAAAGTGTGTGAAATTTCTGCAATGATCTCCGGATAATCAGTGTTGTAGTTAAGATTCTTTGTTATAATGTGGTGAATATATTGGCTCTTATAGTCTACATGAATTCCATGAGTAAATGTGGATTCAGGAACATTTGGGTTTAGGACTTACAAAGTGTCTTCAGGTAATAATTTCTCCCATCCTTCTGCTCTGCTAATCATTGTTTTGACTTTATTCTTTCTCTCTTTGCGGCGGTACAATAGTTATAGGATTTCTATATTAGAAAAGAGTGGGCATCTTTGTCCTAATATTCCCAGCAAATGTCCTGAAAATCTCTTTGACTGGACTGGTTCAGTGCACACGCCCACCCCTGATCTAATCTAGCCTGTAGATTGGGCTTTGATTGGCTTATGCTTGAGTCATTTGTTTAATTCATGGGCTGAATGGGGAAAGAAACCTACCCACACTATGTGGATAGAAAGCAGAGAAGGGGAGCCAGCCCCGTGGCCAAGTGGTTAAGTTTGTGCGGTCTGCTTCGGCGGCCCAGCATTTTGCCAGTTCGGATCTGGAACACGGACATGGCACCGCTCATGGAGCCATGCTGAGGCGGTGTCCCACATGCCACAATTAGGAGGACCCACAACTAAAAATATACAACTATGTACTGGGGGGGCTTTGGGGAAAAAAAGGAAAAATAAAATCTTTAAAAAAAATTAGGAAAAAAAAAGCAGAGAAGGGTGGGATGAATTCGGGTGGGGAGATGGGGGATGGCTCCCAAAGGAAGATTTGGGTTGTTGATACTGTGGAAGAAACCAACCAATGTCCATACCATTATGTTCATGGGACATTTGTGTGTGTGTGTGTGTGTGTGTATATATGTACATACTACATAATACTATATATTTATGTATTATATTTAATCATATACATTAATTATTATATATAAAATAACCAATGTCCACACTGTTATAATTGTGAAACATATGTATTTATATATAAATGTTATGTTATATAAACCTTATATACATGTACCATAAAATTTCTACATTATATATGATTATAGACACACACACAGTATTTTACCTAATTGGCATGTATTACTTTTAAAACAAGAAAAAGTAAACATTAACAAAAATGTGGCATCAATTAGTATTTCATAATTCTGGCTAAGAGTTTCTCAATTTAAAAAAGTACTTTTCTCTTTTTCTTTTTAAAGAAAAGTACTCTTTTCTCTTTCCTACTCTTTTACTCTTTCAAGTATTTAGATGAAAACTTTATGTCTTCAGGACTTGACAAATACCAAGAAAGCATGCATTTCTAAAATGAGGTCAATTATACTTTATGTACCTAAGTAAATGATATATGAATCTAAACACTTAAATTTAATAGTGGCTTGACAACGCTTCAAGTAGGCATATTGAGGGTAATTTAGTGGTGTTTTGGAGCTGTTTTCTTGTCTTAATTTTTTCCAGGCTTTTGAGAATGGAAAATAACAAACTCTAAGTGTCAATAATATTTAATATTAATTTGAGAGAAAGTGTTTTCACTCATCGTTTAAAAATCAAGTCAATTAAAAAGAAGCAAATGGAAATTAAACCCACGGTTTCAAATCCTAGCATGGAAGGAGATTTTTGAGGTAGGCAGAGAATCAATGACTGAATTTTGAAGAACAACCATTCTCGAAAGGTAGTGATGGTCAAAGGAAACAGTGGAGGGAGGAGCAGGAGGAATCCCAATGGCTCGCATTCTGACCCCTCCCTGCTGAGCCTGAGCAGACTTTGAGGTGATCTTCCAACTCTCCCAGTAAGACTTCCTGGTTTCCCCCTCCTGCTCTCTCTTCCTCACTCCTTCAAATTGCAGAGTTGCTTTAGATAGATTGAATGTGGGAAAAGTTTGAGTCAAGATGGTAAGGAGCCTTGTGAGGAGAAGGGAAAGTGTAACGTTCCAGTTCATTTCTTCCTTTTTAAGCTTAAGCAGAAAAAGCAAAAACAAAACACCCAAAGCAATGCCTTTCATTAAGAAGAGATTAAGGGAAGACGCCTGTACCCCTCACTAATGTGAACAACTGTACTGACAGCTGCTTATAAGAGCAAAATAATTGCTTTTAAGTCCTTCTCTCTCCTTTCCAAATGTGTATACCAGTTCTGAGATTCTAAAAGATCCAGCCCAGCTTTGAGCCCTTTGTCAAACAAAGAAGGAAAAAAAATAGTCTGGTTGGCTAGGCTTCAAGGTCAAAGGAGTTTTGTCTGGCCTCCACATAGGAGTTCATATACTAAACAACTCCTTTCAAAATTACTCCTATTCAAAGAAGTAATTCACACATAATCACTTGATTAAGTGCTTCAATTAACAAAAATTGGAATGGAATCAAATTCTTTGATATTTTCAGTGTACTATTACTTTGAATATTCAAACTGGCTGCAAAAAAAATTAAATGAACAAATAAAGAATAACAGACCCTTGAGATAGTCCAAAATGAGCTCTGAAGCCGAACCTAAGATTGATGCTCAGGAACAACCCATACTGGCTGACCCGAGCTTGTTATGCAACATTTGCTTATCCAACCTGGAATAGTCTGTGTTTGCACACCATGTGTGCAGTGCTTCCTGCCAGGATGCCAGTGGTGTAACTGGCTCTTATTGGGCTCTCTGTTGGTGGCCTCCAGGTGGCTAAATGCTTATACCTAGTTCAAATGTGTTTATTTTACAATGCCTACATAGATTATTAAATGAACGATTATGGAATACAACAAAATTACTAGTTGAGGAAAACTCAAACAGCACTATGATAAGCTGTATACTGGTGTTCCTAATAGTTAACCTAAGCATGCACAGATAACTAGTTACCTATTCTTGACTAACTTCTAATCTCTCCACATTAGCATAATTTATTTTTCATACTTCATTCATTCAACAAATATTTATTGAATGCAGACACTGCTCTGGGTGCCTAGATACAATGGTATGTGCAACTGGACAGGGTCCAGTCAGTTTTCGTGGAACTATATCCTGAGGTGGTGAGAGGCAGACACTAATCAAATAGTTATAAACAAACCTAAAAATCACCATTCTTCAAATACTGCGAAGGAAAGGTATACAGGTGGACTTTTCAGAGCACTGAATATGGATACATGTTGGTGAAT